>NW_028251778.1:0-1000 GCF_964263255.1 Lissotriton vulgaris | reverse complement strand
AGTTTCATCACAAATGGTGAGCCTCTCACTATAAATAAGAGGACATGCAAATACATTTATCTAAATATTTCATTTATTCTTCATCGTATTTTATATTATCCATAATTCTCATCTTTTTTATAGACATTTTTTTTCTCTGAAATTGGATTTACGTTTTCATATATCCATACTCCTGATGCAAATCCTATCTTCAGAAGAGGTAGACTAAAACTCTAGAATCTAAGACATGTACAAGCAAAAATGCATATGAGATGACAAAGGTTAAAAACATAACTGTATTGTGTAGATTAATGTATCTTTCTCGCATTCAATCATCTAATTACAGCTAAACTCAGTAAATGTGTCAGTATGGCTGCCAAAACTCACGAAATCCATTAGACACATTGCAGCCACATGGTAGTCCTTCAATTGGATATAGAACAAAATAGCATGATTAACTAAAAAGTTATTAGTCCAATTGTAAACATATCTTAAATAAACACTTAATTATTTCCCAAATATTTATTCCAATCTAGGGAAAAGAACAAAAAGGTGTTCCTTCAACATCTATTTTTATGTTCGTTGTGGTTCTATTTCATTTCTATAAAAGACATAGCTGCACTCTTCTAGCCAAGCAGGCACATGTGATTGTAAAAGGCAAGATATGAAACAATTCATTGTAATGATAGAGTGGGTTAAACAGACTTCAGAAACAGAATTAAGACTGTTTGGATTTGCGTTTACTATAACCAAAAAAAACTTGAAGTTAACACAAATCTAGAATCACATTTCCCATGTCTATGTTGTCTATGTCTTTTCTTTATCCATTGTAGTCCTAAACTAGATTTGGCTCGCCTGTCTAAGCCAAACTTGGGTGTGTAATAATATTGTTAGCAAGCAATGTAGATAATGCCATAATTTGTATAAAGACTAGGCATAATCTTTTGGTATAAAATTATAGTAACTATGGTTAGATCATTTACAAAGATGAGCTCATCAAGCTTGTTTTGCATTGAAAGAA
>NW_028251777.1:0-64019 GCF_964263255.1 Lissotriton vulgaris | reverse complement strand
TTCATGCTTCCAGGGGCTCGGGAAGTTAATTAAATACCATTTGGAGGCATTTAATGTTCGAGCAAAAACGGCTGATTTTCGACAAAAGAGATAACACCCCCCCATTACGTCATGCTTCAGAAATGTGGAAAATGGTCCGTTTTCAAATGTTTTATTTTTGAACATCAGTTCACATTTGTAGGTGGATCATCAGTGTTAGAGCTAAAATTAGCATGTTTAAAGTGATTTTCATGCTTCCAGGGGCCCAAAACACAAGATTTATGGAATGGTTAAAAGTGCATGAAAATGGCCAATTTACTCACTCTGAGTTCTCAAAAAGGGTTTCTTCACCCCGGGAAGTTAATTAAATACCATTTGGAGGCATTTAATGTTCGAGCAAAAACGGCTGATTTTCGACAAAAGAGATAACAACCCCCCATTACGTCATGCTTCAGAAATGTGGAAAATGGTCCGTTTTCAAATGTTTTATTTTTGAACGTCAGTTCACATTTGTAGGTGGATCATCAGTGTTAGAGCTAAAATTAGCATGTTTAAAGTGATTTTCATGCTTCCAGGGGCCCAAAACACAAGATTTATGGAATGGTTAAAAGTGCATGAAAATGGCCAATTTACTCACTCTGAGTTCTCAAAAAGGGTTTCTTCACCCCGGGAAGTTAATTAAATACCATTTGGAGGCATTTAATGTTCGAGCAAAAACGGCTGATTTTCGACAAAAGAGATAACACCCCCCCATTACGTCATGCTTCAGAAATGTGGAAAATGGTCCGTTTTCAAATGTTTTATTTTTGAACGTCAGTTCACATTTGTAGGTGGATCATCAGTGTTAGAGCTAAAATTAGCATGTTTAAAGTGATTTTCATGCTTCCAGGGGATCGGGAAGTTAATTAAATACCATTTGGAGGCATTTAATGTTCGAGCAAAAACGGCTGATTTTCGACAAAAGAGATAACACCCCCCATTACGTCATGCTTCAGAAATGTGGAAAATGGTCCGTTTTCAAATGTTTTATTTTTGAACGTCAGTTCACATTTGTAGGTGGATCATCAGTGTTAGAGCTAAAATTAGCATGTTTAAAGTGATTTTCATGCTTCCAGGGGCCCAAAACACAAGATTTATGGAATGGTTAAAAGTGCATGAAAATGGCCAATTTACTCACTCTGAGTTCTCAAAAAGGGTTTCTTCACAAAGGGAAGTTAATTAAATACCATTTGGAGGCATTTAATGTTCGAGCAAAAACGGCTGATTTTCGACAAAAGAGATAACACCCCCACATTACGTCATGCTTCAGAAATGTGGAAAATGGTCCGTTTTCAAATGTTTTATTTTTGAACGTCAGTTCACATTTGTAGGTGGATCATCAGTGTTAGAGCTAAAATTAGCATGTTTAAAGTGATTTTCATGCTTCCAGGGGCCCAAAACACAAGATTTATGGAATGGTTAAAAGTGCATGAAAATGGCCAATTTACTCACTCTGAGTTCTCAAAAAGGGTTTCTTCACCCCGGGAAGTTAATTAAATACCATTTGGAGGCATTTAATGTTCGAGCAAAAACGGCTGATTTTCGACAAAAGAGATAACACCCCCCCATTACGTCATGCTTCAGAAATGTGGAAAATTGTCCGTTTTCAAATGTTTTATTTTTGAACGTCAGTTCACATTTGTAGGTGGATCATCAGTGTTAGAGCTAAAATTAGCATGTTTAAAGTGATTTCATGCTTCCAGGGGCTCGGGAAGTTAATTAAATACCATTTGGAGGCATTTGATGTTCGAGCAAAAACGGCTGATTTTCGACAAAAGAGATAACACCCCCCCATTACGTCATGCTTCAGAAATGTGGAAAATGGTCCGTTTTCAAATGTTTTATTTTTGAACGTCAGTTCACATTTGTAGGTGGATCATCAGTGTTAGAGCTAAAATTAGCATGTTTAAAGTGATTTTCATGCTTCCAGGGGGCCCAAAACACAAGATTTATGGAATGGTTAAAAGTGCATGAAAATGGCCAATTTACTCACTCTGAGTTCTCAAAAAGGGTTTCTTCACCCCGGGAAGTTAATTAAATACCATTTGGAGGCATTTAATGTTCGAGCAAAAACGGCTGATTTTCGACAAAAGAGATAACACCCCCCATTACGTCATGCTTCAGAAATGTGGAAAATGGTCCGTTTTCAAATGTTTTATTTTTGAACGTCAGTTCACATTTGTAGGTGGATCATCAGTGTTAGAGCTAAAATTAGCATGTTTAAAGTGATTTTCATGCTTCCAGGGGCTCGGGAAGTTAATTAAATACCATTTGGAGGCATTTAATGTTCGAGCAAAAACGGCTGATTTTCGACAAAAGAGATAACACCCCCCCATTACGTCATGCTTCAGAAATGTGGAAAATGGTCCGTTTTCAAATGTTTTATTTTTGAACGTCAGTTCACATTTGTAGGTGGATCATCAGTGTTAGAGCTAAAATTAGCATGTTTAAAGTGATTTTCATGCTTCCAGGGGCTCGGGAAGTTAATTAAATACCATTTGGAGGCATTTAATGTTCGAGCAAAAACGGCTGATTTTCGACAAAAGAGATAACACCCCCCCATTACGTCATGCTTCAGAAATGTGGAAAATGGTCCGTTTTCAAATGTTTTATTTTTGAACGTCAGTTCACATTTGTAGGTGGATCATCAGTGTTAGAGCTAAAATTAGCATGTTTAAAGTGATTTTCATGCTTCCAGGGGCTCGGGAAGTTAATTAAATACCATTTGGAGGCATTTAATGTTCGAGCAAAAACGGCTGATTTTCGACAAAAGAGATAACACCCCCCCATTACGTCATGCTTCAGAAATGTGGAAAATGGTCCGTTTTCAAATGTTTTATTTTTGAACGTCAGTTCACATTTGTAGGTGGATCATCAGTGTTAGAGCTAAAATTAGCATGTTTAAAGTGATTTTCATGCTTCCAGGGGCTCGGGAAGTTAATTAAATACCATTTGGAGGCATTTAATGTTCGAGCAAAAACGGCTGATTTTCGACAAAAGAGATAACACCCCCCCATTACGTCATGCTTCAGAAATGTGGAAAATGGTCCGTTTTCAAATGTTTTATTTTTGAACGTCAGTTCACATTTGTAGGTGGATCATCAGTGTTAGAGCTAAAATTAGCATGTTTAAAGTGATTTTCATGCTTCCAGGGGCTCGGGAAGTTAATTAAATACCATTTGGAGGCATTTAATGTTCGAGCAAAAACGGCTGATTTTCGACAAAAGAGATAACACCCCCCCATTACGTCATGCTTCAGAAATGTGGAAAATGGTCCGTTTTCAAATGTTTTATTTTTGAACATCAGTTCACATTTGTAGGTGGATCATCAGTGTTAGAGCTAAAATTAGCATGTTTAAAGTGATTTTCATGCTTCCAGGGGCCCAAAACACAAGATTTATGGAATGGTTAAAAGTGCATGAAAATGGCCAATTTACTCACTCTGAGTTCTCAAAAAGGGTTTCTTCACCCCGGGAAGTTAATTAAATACCATTTGGAGGCATTTAATGTTCGAGCAAAAACGGCTGATTTTCGACAAAAGAGATAACACCCCCCCATTACGTCATGCTTCAGAAATGTGGAAAATGGTCCGTTTTCAAATGTTTTATTTTTGAACGTCAGTTCACATTTGTAGGTGGATCATCAGTGTTAGAGCTAAAATTAGCATGTTTAAAGTGATTTTCATGCTTCCAGGGGCCCAAAACACAAGATTTATGGAATGGTTAAAAGTGCATGAAAATGGCCAATTTACTCACTCTGAGTTCTCAAAAAGGGTTTCTTCACCCCGGGAAGTTAATTAAATACCATTTGGAGGCATTTAATGTTCGAGCAAAAACGGCTGATTTTCGACAAAAGAGATAACACCCCCCCATTACGTCATGCTTCAGAAATGTGGAAAATGGTCCGTTTTCAAATGTTTTATTTTTGAACGTCAGTTCACATTTGTAGGTGGATCATCAGTGTTAGAGCTAAAATTAGCATGTTTAAAGTGATTTTCATGCTTCCAGGGGCTCGGGAAGTTAATTAAATACCATTTGGAGGCATTTAATGTTCGAGCAAAAACGGCTGATTTTCGACAAAAGAGATAACACCCCCCCATTACGTCATGCTTCAGAAATGTGGAAAATGGTCCGTTTTCAAATGTTTTATTTTTGAACGTCAGTTCACATTTGTAGGTGGATCATCAGTGTTAGAGCTAAAATTAGCATGTTTAAAGTGATTTTCATGCTTCCAGGGGCCCAAAACACAAGATTTATGGAATGGTTAAAAGTGCATGAAAATGGCCAATTTACTCACTCTGAGTTCTCAAAAAGGGTTTCTTCACAAAGGGAAGTTAATTAAATACCATTTGGAGGCATTTAATGTTCGAGCAAAAACGGCTGATTTTCGACAAAAGAGATAACACCCCCACATTACGTCATGCTTCAGAAATGTGGAAAATGGTCCGTTTTCAAATGTTTTATTTTTGAACGTCAGTTCACATTTGTAGGTGGATCATCAGTGTTAGAGCTAAAATTAGCATGTTTAAAGTGATTTTCATGCTTCCAGGGGCCCAAAACACAAGATTTATGGAATGGTTAAAAGTGCATGAAAATGGCCAATTTACTCACTCTGAGTTCTCAAAAAGGGTTTCTTCACCCCGGGAAGTTAATTAAATACCATTTGGAGGCATTTAATGTTCGAGCAAAAACGGCTGATTTTCGACAAAAGAGATAACACCCCCCCATTACGTCATGCTTCAGAAATGTGGAAAATTGTCCGTTTTCAAATGTTTTATTTTTGAACGTCAGTTCACATTTGTAGGTGGATCATCAGTGTTAGAGCTAAAATTAGCATGTTTAAAGTGATTTTCATGCTTCCAGGGGCTCGGGAAGTTAATTAAATACCATTTGGAGGCATTTGATGTTCGAGCAAAAACGGCTGATTTTCGACAAAAGAGATAACACCCCCCATTACGTCATGCTTCAGAAATGTGGAAAATGGTCCGTTTTCAAATGTTTTATTTTTGAACGTCAGTTCACATTTGTAGGTGGATCATCAGTGTTAGAGCTAAAATTAGCATGTTTAAAGTGATTTTCATGCTTCCAGGGGCTCGGGAAGTTAATTAAATACCATTTGGAGGCATTTAATGTTCGAGCAAAACGGCTGATTTTCGACAAAAGAGATAACACCCCCCCATTACGTCATGCTTCAGAAATGTGGAAAATGGTCCGTTTTCAAATGTTTTATTTTTGAACGTCAGTTCACATTTGTAGGTGGATCATCAGTGTTAGAGCTAAAATTAGCATGTTTAAAGTGATTTTCATGCTTCCAGGGGCTCGGGAAGTTAATTAAATACCATTTGGAGGCATTTAATGTTCGAGCAAAAACGGCTGATTTTCGACAAAAGAGATAACACCCCCCCATTACGTCATGCTTCAGAAATGTGGAAAATGGTCCGTTTTCAAATGTTTTATTTTTGAACGTCAGTTCACATTTGTAGGTGGATCATCAGTGTTAGAGCTAAAATTAGCATGTTTAAAGTGATTTTCATGCTTCCAGGGGCTCGGGAAGTTAATTAAATACCATTTGGAGGCATTTAATGTTCGAGCAAAAACGGCTGATTTTCGACAAAAGAGATAACACCCCCCATTACGTCATGCTTCAGAAATGTGGAAAATGGTCCGTTTTCAAATGTTTTATTTTTGAACGTCAGTTCACATTTGTAGGTGGATCATCAGTGTTAGAGCTAAAATTAGCATGTTTAAAGTGATTTTCATGCTTCCAGGGGCTCGGGAAGTTAATTAAATACCATTTGGAGGCATTTAATGTTCGAGCAAAAACGGCTGATTTTCGACAAAAGAGATAACACCCCCCCATTACGTCATGCTTCAGAAATGTGGAAAATGGTCCGTTTTCAAATGTTTTTTTTTTGAACGTCAGTTCACATTTGTAGGTGGATCATCAGTGTTAGAGCTAAAATTAGCATGTTTAAAGTGATTTTCATGCTTCCAGGGGCTCGGGAAGTTAATTAAATACCATTTGGAGGCATTTAATGTTCGAGCAAAAACGGCTGATTTTCGACAAAAGAGATAACACCCCCCCATTACGTCATGCTTCAGAAATGTGGAAAATGGTCCGTTTTCAAATGTTTTATTTTTGAACGTCAGTTCACATTTGTAGGTGGATCATCAGTGTTAGAGCTAAAATTAGCATGTTTAAAGTGATTTTCATGCTTCCAGGGGCCCAAAACACAAGATTTATGGAATGGTTAAAAGTGCATGAAAATGGCCAATTTACTCACTCTGAGTTCTCAAAAAGGGTTTCTTCACCCCGGGAAGTTAATTAAATACCATTTGGAGGCATTTAATGTTCGAGCAAAAGCGGCTGATTTTCGACAAAAGAGATAACACCCCCCCATTACGTCATGCTTCAGAAATGTGGAAAATGGTCCGTTTTCAAATGTTTTATTTTTGAACGTCAGTTCACATTTGTAGGTGGATCATCAGTGTTAGAGCTAAAATTAGCATGTTTAAAGTGATTTTCATGCTTCCAGGGGCCCAAAACACAAGATTTATGGAATGGTTAAAAGTGCATGAAAATGGCCAATTTACTCACTCTGAGTTCTCAAAAAGGGTTTCTTCACCCCGGGAAGTTAATTAAATACCATTTGGAGGCATTTAATGTTCGAGCAAAAACGGCTGATTTTCGACAAAAGAGATAACACCCCCCATTACGTCATGCTTCAGAAATGTGGAAAATGGTCCGTTTTCAAATGTTTTATTTTTGAACGTCAGTTCACATTTGTAGGTGGATCATCAGTGTTAGAGCTAAAATTAGCATGTTTAAAGTGATTTTCATGCTTCCAGGGGCTCGGGAAGTTAATTAAATACCATTTGGAGGCATTTAATGTTCGAGCAAAAACGGCTGATTTTCGACAAAAGAGATAACACCCCCCATTACGTCATGCTTCAGAAATGTGGAAAATGGTCCGTTTTCAAATGTTTTATTTTTGAACGTCAGTTCACATTTGTAGGTGGATCATCAGTGTTAGAGCTAAAATTAGCATGTTTAAAGTGATTTTCATGCTTCCAGGGGCCCAAAACACAAGATTTATGGAATGGTTAAAAGTGCATGAAAATGGCCAATTTACTCACTCTGAGTTCTCAAAAAGGGTTTCTTCACAAAGGGAAGTTAATTAAATACCATTTGGAGGCATTTAATGTTCGAGCAAAAACGGCTGATTTTCGACAAAAGAGATAACACCCCCACATTACGTCATGCTTCAGAAATGTGGAAAATGGTCCGTTTTCAAATGTTTTATTTTGAACGTCAGTTCACATTTGTAGGTGGATCATCAGTGTTAGAGCTAAAATTAGCATGTTTAAAGTGATTTTCATGCTTCCAGGGGCTCGGGAAGTTAATTAAATACCATTTGGAGGCATTTAATGTTCGAGCAAAAACGGCTGATTTTCGACAAAAGAGATAACACCCCCCCATTACGTCATGCTTCAGAAATGTGGAAAATGTCCGTTTTCAAATGTTTTATTTTTGAACGTCAGTTCACATTTGTAGGTGGATCATCAGTGTTAGAGCTAAAATTAGCATGTTTAAAGTGATTTTCATGCTTCCAGGGGCCCAAAACACAAGATTTATGGAATGGTTAAAAGTGCATGAAAATGGCCAATTTACTCACTCTGAGTTCTCAAAAAGGGTTTCTTCACCCCGGGAAGTTAATTAAATACCATTTGGAGGCATTTAATGTTCGAGCAAAAACGGCTGATTTTCGACAAAAGAGATAACACCCCCCCATTACGTCATGCTTCAGAAATGTGGAAAATGGTCCGTTTTCAAATGTTTTATTTTTGAACGTCAGTTCACATTTGTAGGTGGATCATCAGTGTTAGAGCTAAAATTAGCATGTTTAAAGTGATTTTCATGCTTCCAGGGGCCCAAAACACAAGATTTATGGAATGGTTAAAAGTGCATGAAAATGGCCAATTTACTCACTCTGAGTTCTCAAAAAGGGTTTCTTCACCCCGGGAAGTTAATTAAATACCATTTGGAGGCATTTAATGTTCGAGCAAAAACGGCTGATTTTCGACAAAAGAGATAACACCCCCCCATTACGTCATGCTTCAGAAATGTGGAAAATGGTCCGTTTTCAAATGTTTTATTTTTGAACGTCAGTTCACATTTGTAGGTGGATCATCAGTGTTAGAGCTAAAATTAGCATGTTTAAAGTGATTTTCATGCTTCCAGGGGCTCGGGAAGTTAATTAAATACCATTTGGAGGCATTTAATGTTCGAGCAAAAACGGCTGATTTTCGACAAAAGAGATAACACCCCCCCATTACGTCATGCTTCAGAAATGTGGAAAATGGTCCGTTTTCAAATGTTTTATTTTTGAACGTCAGTTCACATTTGTAGGTGGATCATCAGTGTTAGAGCTAAAATTAGCATGTTTAAAGTGATTTTCATGCTTCCAGGGGCTCGGGAAGTTAATTAAATACCATTTGGAGGCATTTAATGTTCGAGCAAAAACGGCTGATTTTCGACAAAAGAGATAACACCCCCCCATTAAGTCATGCTTCAGAAATGTGGAAAATGGTCCGTTTTCAAATGTTTTATTTTTGAACGTCAGTTCACATTTGTAGGTGGATCATCAGTGTTAGAGCTAAAATTAGCATGTTTAAAGTGATTTTCATGCTTCCAGGGGCTCGGGAAGTTAATTAAATACCATTTGGAGGCATTTAATGTTCGAGCAAAAACGGCTGATTTTCGACAAAAGAGATAACACCCCCCCATTACGTCATGCTTCAGAAATGTGGAAAATGGTCCGTTTTCAAATGTTTTATTTTTGAACGTCAGTTCACATTTGTAGGTGGATCATCAGTGTTAGAGCTAAAATTAGCATGTTTAAAGTGATTTTCATGCTTCCAGGGGCCCAAAACACAAGATTTATGGAATGGTTAAAAGTGCATGAAAATGGCCAATTTACTCACTCTGAGTTCTCAAAAAGGGTTTCTTCACCCCGGGAAGTTAATTAAATACCATTTGGAGGCATTTAATGTTCAAGCAAAAACGGCTGATTTTCGACAAAAGAGATAACACCCCCCCATTACGTCATGCTTCAGAAATGTGGAAAATGGTCCGTTTTCAAATGTTTTATTTTTGAACGTCAGTTCACATTTGTAGGTGGATCATCAGTGTTAGAGCTAAAATTAGCATGTTTAAAGTGATTTTCATGCTTCCAGGGGCTCGGGAAGTTAATTAAATACCATTTGGAGGCATTTAATGTTCGAGCAAAAACGGCTGATTTTCGACAAAAGAGATAACACCCCCCCATTACGTCATGCTTCAGAAATGTGGAAAATGGTCCGTTTTCAAATGTTTTATTTTTGAACGTCAGTTCACATTTGTAGGTGGATCATCAGTGTTAGAGCTAAAATTAGCATGTTTAAAGTGATTTTCATGCTTCCAGGGGCCCAAAACACAAGATTTATGGAATGGTTAAAAGTGCATGAAAATGGCCAATTTACTCACTCTGAGTTCTCAAAAAGGGTTTCTTCACAAAGGGAAGTTAATTAAATACCATTTGGAGGCATTTAATGTTCGAGCAAAAACGGCTGATTTTCGACAAAAGAGATAACACCCCCACATTACGTCATGCTTCAGAAATGTGGAAAATGGTCCGTTTTCAAATGTTTTATTTTTGAACGTCAGTTCACTTTTGTAGGTGGATCATCAGTGTTAGAGCTAAAATTAGCATGTTTAAAGTGATTTTCATGCTTCCAGGGGCTCGGGAAGTTAATTAAATACCATTTGGAGGCATTTAATGTTCGAGCAAAAACGGCTGATTTTCGACAAAAGAGATAACACCCCCCCATTACGTCATGCTTCAGAAATGTGGAAAATGGTCCGTTTTCAAATGTTTTATTTTTGAACGTCAGTTCACATTTGTAGGTGGATCATCAGTGTTAGAGCTAAAATTAGCATGTTTAAAGTGATTTTCATGCTTCCAGGGGCCCAAAACACAAGATTTATGGAATGGTTAAAAGTGCATGAAAATGGCCAATTTACTCACTCTGAGTTCTCAAAAAGGGTTTCTTCACCCCGGGAAGTTAATTAAATACCATTTGGAGGCATTTAATGTTCGAGCAAAAACGGCTGATTTTCGACAAAAGAGATAACACCCCCCCATTACGTCATGCTTCAGAAATGTGGAAAATGGTCCGTTTTCAAATGTTTTATTTTTGAACGTCAGTTCACATTTGTAGGTGGATCATCAGTGTTAGAGCTAAAATTAGCATGTTTAAAGTGATTTTCATGCTTCCAGGGGCCCAAAACACAAGATTTATGGAATGGTTAAAAGTGCATGAAAATGGCCAATTTACTCACTCTGAGTTCTCAAAAAGGGTTTCTTCACCCCGGGAAGTTAATTAAATACCATTTGGAGGCATTTAATGTTCGAGCAAAAACGGCTGATTTTCGACAAAAGAGATAACACCCCCCCATTACGTCATGCTTCAGAAATGTGGAAAATGGTCCGTTTTCAAATGTTTTATTTTTGAACGTCAGTTCACATTTGTAGGTGGATCATCAGTGTTAGAGCTAAAATTAGCATGTTTAAAGTGATTTTCATGCTTCCAGGGGCTCGGGAAGTTAATTAAATACCATTTGGAGGCATTTAATGTTCGAGCAAAAACGGCTGATTTTCGACAAAAGAGATAACACCCCCCCATTACGTCATGCTTCAGAAATGTGGAAAATGGTCCGTTTTCAAATGTTTTATTTTTGAACGTCAGTTCACATTTGTAGGTGGATCATCAGTGTTAGAGCTAAAATTAGCATGTTTAAAGTGATTTTCATGCTTCCAGGGGCCCAAAACACAAGATTTATGGAATGGTTAAAAGTGCATGAAAATGGCCAATTTACTCACTCTGAGTTCTCAAAAAGGGTTTCTTCACCCCGGGAAGTTAATTAAATACCATTTGGAGGCATTTAATGTTCGAGCAAAAACGGCTGATTTTCGACAAAAGAGATAACACCCCCCCATTACGTCATGCTTCAGAAATGTGGAAAATGGTCCGTTTTCAAATGTTTTATTTTTGAACGTCAGTTCACATTTGTAGG
This sequence comes from Lissotriton vulgaris, assembly GCF_964263255.1. Classification (NCBI taxonomy): domain Eukaryota; kingdom Metazoa; phylum Chordata; class Amphibia; order Caudata; family Salamandridae; genus Lissotriton; species Lissotriton vulgaris. Next base: position 52,886 of record NW_028251777.1, on the reverse strand, counting down.
TGGATCATCAGTGTTAGAGCTAAAATTAGCATGTTTAAAGTGATTTTCATGCTTCCAGGGGCCCAAAACACAAGATTTATGGAATGGTTAAAAGTGCATGAAAATGGCCAATTTACTCACTCTGAGTTCTCAAAAAGGGTTTCTTCACCCCGGGAAGTTAATTAAATACCATTTGGAGGCATTTAATGTTCGAGCAAAAACGGCTGATTTTCGACAAAAGAGATAACACCCCCCCATTACGTCATGCTTCAGAAATGTGGAAAATGGTCCGTTTTCAAATGTTTTATTTTTGAACGTCAGTTCACATTTGTAGGTGGATCATCAGTGTTAGAGCTAAAATTAGCATGTTTAAAGTGATTTTCATGCTTCCAGGGGCTCGGGAAGTTAATTAAATACCATTTGGAGGCATTTAATGTTCGAGCAAAAACGGCTGATTTTCGACAAAAGAGATAACACCCCCCCATTACGTCATGCTTCAGAAATGTGGAAAATGGTCCGTTTTCAAATGTTTTATTTTTGAACGTCAGTTCACATTTGTAGGTGGATCATCAGTGTTAGAGCTAAAATTAGCATGTTTAAAGTGATTTTCATGCTTCCAGGGGCTCGGGAAGTTAATTAAATACCATTTGGAGGCATTTAATGTTCGAGCAAAAACGGCTGATTTTCGACAAAAGAGATAACACCCCCCCATAAGTCATGCTTCAGAAATGTGGAAAATGGTCCGTTTTCAAATGTTTTATTTTTGAACGTCAGTTCACATTTGTAGGTGGATCATCAGTGTTAGAGCTAAAATTAGCATGTTTAAAGTGATTTTCATGCTTCCAGGGGCTCGGGAAGTTAATTAAATACCATTTGGAGGCATTTAATGTTCGAGCAAAAACGGCTGATTTTCGACAAAAGAGATAACACCCCCCCATTACGTCATGCTTCAGAAATGTGGAAAATGGTCCGTTTTCAAATGTTTTATTTTTGAACGTCAGTTCACATTTGTAGGTGGATCATCAGTGTTAGAGCTAAAATTAGCATGTTTAAAGTGATTTTCATGCTTCCAGGGGCCCAAAACACAAGATTTATGGAATGGTTAAAAGTGCATGAATATGGCCAATTTACTCACTCTGAGTTCTCAAAAAGGGTTTCTTCACCCCGGGAAGTTAATTAAATACCATTTGGAGGCATTTAATGTTCGAGCAAAAACGGCTGATTTTCGACAAAAGAGATAACACCCCCCCATTACGTCATGCTTCAGAAATGTGGAAAATGGTCCGTTTTCAAATGTTTTATTTTTGAACGTCAGTTCACATTTGTAGGTGGATCATCAGTGTTAGAGCTAAAATTAGCATGTTTAAAGTGATTTTCATGCTTCCAGGGGCTCGGGAAGTTAATTAAATACCATTTGGAGGCATTTAATGTTCGAGCAAAAACGGCTGATTTTCGACAAAAGAGATAACACCCCCCCATTACGTCATGCTTCAGAAATGTGGAAAATGGTCCGTTTTCAAATGTTTTATTTTTGAACGTCAGTTCACATTTGTAGGTGGATCATCAGTGTTAGAGCTAAAATTAGCATGTTTAAAGTGATTTTCATGCTTCCAGGGGCCCAAAACACAAGATTTATGGAATGGTTAAAAGTGCATGAAAATGGCCAATTTACTCACTCTGAGTTCTCAAAAAGGGTTTCTTCACCCCGGGAAGTTAATTAAATACCATTTGGAGGCATTTAATGTTCGAGCAAAAACGGCTGATTTTCGACAAAAGAGATAACACCCCCCCCATTACGTCATGCTTCAGAAATGTGGAAAATGGTCCGTTTTCAAATGTTTTATTTTTGAACGTCAGTTCACATTTGTAGGTGGATCATCAGTGTTAGAGCTAAAATTAGCATGTTTAAAGTGATTTTCATGCTTCCAGGGGCTCGGGAAGTTAATTAAATACCATTTGGAGGCATTTAATGTTCGAGCAAAAACGGCTGATTTTCGACAAAAGAGATAACACCCCCCCATTACGTCATGCTTCAGAAATGTGGAAAATGGTCCGTTTTCAAATGTTTTATTTTTGAACGTCAGTTCACATTTGTAGGTGGATCATCAGTGTTAGAGCTAAAATTAGCATGTTTAAAGTGATTTTCATGCTTCCAGGGGCTCGGGAAGTTAATTAAATACCATTTGGAGGCATTTAATGTTCGAGCAAAAACGGCTGATTTTCGACAAAAGAGATAACACCCCCCCATTACGTCATGCTTCAGAAATGTGGAAAATGGTCCGTTTTCAAATGTTTTATTTTTGAACGTCAGTTCACATTTGTAGGTGGATCATCAGTGTTAGAGCTAAAATTAGCATGTTTAAAGTGATTTTCATGCTTCCAGGGGCCCAAAACACAAGATTTATGGAATGGTTAAAAGTGCATGAAAATGGCCAATTTACTCACTCTGAGTTCTCAAAAAGGGTTTCTTCACCCCGGGAAGTTAATTAAATACCATTTGGAGGCATTTAATGTTCGAGCAAAAACGGCTGATTTTCGACAAAAGAGATAACACCCCCCCATTACGTCATGCTTCAGAAATGTGGAAAATGGTCCGTTTTCAAATGTTTTATTTTTGAACGTCAGTTCACATTTGTAGGTGGATCATCAGTGTTAGAGCTAAAATTAGCATGTTTAAAGTGATTTTCATGCTTCCAGGGGCCCAAAACACAAGATTTATGGAATGGTTAAAAGTGCATGAAAATGGCCAATTTACTCACTCTGAGTTCTCAAAAAGGGTTTCTTCACCCCGGGAAGTTAATTAAATACCATTTGGAGGTATTTAATGTTCGAGCAAAAACGGCTGATTTTCGACAAAAGAGATAACACCCCCCCATTACGTCATGCTTCAGAAATGTGGAAAATGGTCCGTTTTCAAATGTTTTATTTTTGAACGTCAGTTCACATTTGTAGGTGGATCATCAGTGTTAGAGCTAAAATTAGCATGTTTAAAGTGATTTTCATGCTTCCAGGGGCTCGGGAAGTTAATTAAATACCATTTGGAGGCATTTAATGTTCGAGCAAAAACGGCTGATTTTCGACAAAAGAGATAACACCCCCCCATTACGTCATGCTTCAGAAATGTGGAAAATGGTCCGTTTTCAAATGTTTTATTTTTGAACATCAGTTCACATTTGTAGGTGGATCATCAGTGTTAGAGCTAAAATTAGCATGTTTAAAGTGATTTTCATGCTTCCAGGGGCCCAAAACACAAGATTTATGGAATGGTTAAAAGTGCATGAAAATGGCCAATTTACTCACTCTGAGTTCTCAAAAAGGGTTTCTTCACCCCGGGAAGTTAATTAAATACCATTTGGAGGCATTTAATGTTCGAGCAAAAACGGCTGATTTTCGACAAAAGAGATAACACCCCCCCATTACGTCATACTTCAGAAATGTGGAAAATGGTCCGTTTTCAAATGTTTTATTTTTGAACGTCAGTTCACATTTGTAGGTGGATCATCAGTGTTAGAGCTAAAATTAGCATGTTTAAAGTGATTTTCATGCTTCCAGGGGCTCGGGAAGTTAATTAAATACCATTTGGAGGCATTTAATGTTCGAGCAAAAACAGCTGATTTTCGACAAAAGAGATAACACCCCCCCATTACGTCATGCTTCAGAAATGTGGAAAATGGTCCGTTTTCAAATGTTTTATTTTTGAACGTCAGTTCACATTTGTAGGTGGATCATCAGTGTTAGAGCTAAAATTAGCATGTTTAAAGTGATTTTCATGCTTCCAGGGGCTCGGGAAGTTAATTAAATACCATATGGAGGCATTTAATGTTCGAGCAAAAACGGCTGATTTTCGACAAAAGAGATAACACCCCCCCATTACGTCATGCTTCAGAAATGTGGAAAATGGTCCGTTTTCAAATGTTTTATTTTTGAACGTCAGTTCACATTTGTAGGTGGATCATCAGTGTTAGAGCTAAAATTAGCATGTTTAAAGTGATTTTCATGCTTCCAGGGGCCCAAAACACAAGATTTATGGAATGGTTAAAAGTGCATGAAAATGGCCAATTTACTCACTCTGAGTTCTCAAAAAGGGTTTCTTCACCCCGGGAAGTTAATTAAATACCATTTGGAGGCATTTAATGTTCGAGCAAAAACGGCTGATTTTCGACAAAAGAGATAACACCCCCCCATTACGTCATGCTTCAGAAATGTGGAAAATGGTCCGTTTTCAAATGTTTTATTTTTGAACGTCAGTTCACATTTGTAGGTGGATCATCAGTGTTAGAGCTAAAATTAGCATGTTTAAAGTGATTTTCATGCTTCCAGGGGCCCAAAACACAAGATTTATGGAATGGTTAAAAGTGCATGAAAATGGCCAATTTACTCACTCTGAGTTCTCAAAAAGGGTTTCTTCACCCCGGGAAGTTAATTAAATACCATTTGGAGGCATTTAATGTTCGAGCAAAAACGGCTGATTTTCGACAAAAGAGATAACACCCCCCCATTACGTCATGCTTCAGAAATGTGGAAAATGGTCCGTTTTCAAATGTTTTATTTTTGAACGTCAGTTCACATTTGTAGGTGGATCATCAGTGTTAGAGCTAAAATTAGCATGTTTAAAGTGATTTTCATGCTTCCAGGGGCTCGGGAAGTTAATTAAATACCATTTGGAGGCATTTAATGTTCGAGCAAAAACGGCTGATTTTCGACAAAAGAGATAACACCCCCCCCATTACGTCATGCTTCAGAAATGTGGAAAATGGTCCGTTTTTCAAATGTTTTATTTTTGAAGGTCAGTTCACATTTGTAGGTGGATCATCAGTGTTAGAGCTAAAATTAGCATGCTTAAAGTGATTTTCATGCTTCCAGGGGCTCGGGAAGTTAATTAAATACCATTTGGAGGCATTTAATGTTCGAGCAAAAACGGCTGATTTTCGACAAAAGAGATAACACCCCCCCATTACGTCATGCTTCAGAAATGTGGAAAATGGTCCGTTTTCAAATGTTTTATTTTTGAACGTCAGTTCACATTTGTAGGTGGATCATCAGTGTTAGAGCTAAAATTAGCATGTTTAAAGTGATTTTCATGCTTCCAGGGGCCCAAAACACAAGATTTATGGAATGGTTAAAAGTGCATGAAAATGGCCAATTTACTCACTCTGAGTTCTCAAAAAGGGTTTCTTCACCCCGGGAAGTTAATTAAATACCATTTGGAGGCATTTAATGTTCGAGCAAAAACGGCTGATTTTCGACAAAAGAGATAACACCCCCCCATTACGTCATGCTTCAGAAATGTGGAAAATGGTCCGTTTTCAAATGTTTTATTTTTGAACGTCAGTTCACATTTGTAGGTGGATCATCAGTGTTAGAGCTAAAATTAGCATGTTTAAAGTGATTTTCATGCTTCCAGGGGCTCGGGAAGTTAATTAAATACCATTTGGAGGCATTTAATGTTCGAGCAAAAACGGCTGATTTTCGACAAAAGAGATAACACCCCCCCATTACGTCATGCTTCAGAAATGTGGAAAATGGTCCGTTTTCAAATGTTTATTTTTGAACGTCAGTTCACATTTGTAGGTGGATCATCAGTGTTAGAGCTAAAATTAGCATGTTTAAAGTGATTTTCATGCTTCCAGGGGCCCAAAACACAAGATTTATGGAATGGTTAAAAGTGCATGAAAATGGCCAATTTACTCACTCTGAGTTCTCAAAAAGGGTTTCTTCACCCCGGGAAGTTAATTAAATACCATTTGGAGGCATTTAATGTTCAAGCAAAAACGGCTGATTTTCGACAAAAGAGATAACACCCCCCCATTACGTCATGCTTCAGAAATGTGGAAAATGGTCCGTTTTCAAATGTTTTATTTTTGAACGTCAGTTCACATTTGTAGGTGGATCATCAGTGTTAGAGCTAAAATTAGCATGTTTAAAGTGATTTTCATGCTTCCAGGGGCTCGGGAAGTAAATTAAATACCATTTGGAGGCATTTAATGTTCGAGCAAAAACGGCTGATTTTCGACAAAAGAGATAACACCCCCCCATTACGTCATGCTTCAGAAATGTGGAAAATGGTCCGTTTTCAAATGTTTTATTTTTGAACGTCAGTTCACATTTGTAGGTGGATCATCAGTGTTAGAGCTAAAATTAGCATGTTTAAAGTGATTTTCATGCTTCCAGGGGCTCGGGAAGTTAATTAAATACCATTTGGAGGCATTTAATGTTCGAGCAAAAACGGCTGATTTTCGACAAAAGAGATAACACCCCCCCATTACGTCATGCTTCAGAAATGTGGAAAATGGTCCGTTTTCAAATGTTTTATTTTTGAACGTCAGTTCACATTTGTAGGTGGATCATCAGTGTTAGAGCTAAAATTAGCATGTTTAAAGTGATTTTCATGCTTCCAGGGGCCCAAAACACAAGATTTATGGAATGGTTAAAAGTGCATGAAAATGGCCAATTTACTCACTCTGAGTTCTCAAAAAGGGTTTCTTCACCCCGGGAAGTTAATTAAATACCATTTGGAGGCATTTAATGTTCGAGCAAAAACGGCTGATTTTCGACAAAAGAGATAACACCCCCCCATTACGTCATGCTTCAGAAATGTGGAAAATGGTCCGTTTTCAAATGTTTTATTTTTGAACGTCAGTTCACATTTGTAGGTGGATCATCAGTGTTAGAGCTAAAATTAGCATGTTTAAAGTGATTTTCATGCTTCCAGGGGCTCGGGAAGTTAATTAAATACCATTTGGAGGCATTTAATGTTCGAGCAAAAACGGCTGATTTTCGACAAAAGAGATAACACCCCCCCATTACGTCATGCTTCAGAAATGTGGAAAATGGTCCGTTTTCAAATGTTTTATTTTTGAACGTCAGTTCACATTTGTAGGTGGATCATCAGTGTTAGAGCTAAAATTAGCATGTTTAAAGTGATTTTCATGCTTCCAGGGGCCCAAAACACAAGATTAATGGAATGGTTAAAAGTGCATGAAAATGGCCAATTTACTCACTCTGAGTTCTCAAAAAGGGTTTCTTCACCCCGGGAAGTTAATTAAATACCATTTGGAGGCATTTAATGTTCGAGCAAAAACGGCTGATTTTCGACAAAAGAGATAACACCCCCCCATTACGTCATGCTTCAGAAATGTGGAAAATGGTCCGTTTTCAAATGTTTTATTTTTGAACGTCAGTTCACATTTGTAGGTGGATCATCAGTGTTAGAGCTAAAATTAGCATGTTTAAAGTGATTTTCATGCTTCCAGGGGCTCGGGAAGTTAATTAAATACCATTTGGAGGCATTTAATGTTCGAGCAAAAACGGCTGATTTTCGACAAAAGAGATAACACCCCCCCATTACGTCATGCTTCAGAAATGTGGAAAATGGTCCGTTTTCAAATGTTTTATTTTTGAACGTCAGTTCACATTTGTAGGTGGATCATCAGTGTTAGAGCTAAAATTAGCATGTTTAAAGTGATTTTCATGCTTCCAGGGGCTCGGGAAGTTAATTAAATACCATTTGGAGGCATTTAATGTTCGAGCAAAAACGGCTGATTTTCGACAAAAGAGATAACACCCCCCCATTACGTCATGCTTCAGAAATGTGGAAAATGGTCCGTTTTCAAATGTTTTATTTTTGAACGTCAGTTCACATTTGTAGGTGGATCATCAGTGTTAGAGCTAAAATTAGCATGTTTAAAGTGATTTTCATGCTTCCAGGGGCTCGGGAAGTTAATTAAATACCATTTGGAGGCATTTAATGTTCGAGCAAAAACGGCTGATTTTCGACAAAAGAGATAACACCCCCCCATTACGTCATGCTTCAGAAATGTGGAAAATGGTCCGTTTTCAAATGTTTTATTTTTGAACGTCAGTTCACATTTGTAGGTGGATCATCAGTGTTAGAGCTAAAATTAGCATGTTTAAAGTGATTTTCATGCTTCCAGGGGCTCGGGAAGTTAATTAAATACCATTTGGAGGCATTTAATGTTCGAGCAAAAACGGCTGATTTTCGACAAAAGAGATAACACCCCCCCATTACGTCATGCTTCAGAAATGTGGAAAATGGTCCGTTTTCAAATGTTTTATTTTTGAACGTCAGTTCACATTTGTAGGTGGATCATCAGTGTTAGAGCTAAAATTAGCATGTTTAAAGTGATTTTCATGCTTCCAGGGCCTCGGGAAGTTAATTAAATACCATTTGGAGGCATTTAATGTTCGAGCAAAAACGGCTGATTTTCGACAAAAGAGATAACACCCCCCCATTACGTCATGCTTCAGAAATGTGGAAAATGGTCCGTTTTCAAATGTTTTATTTTTGAACGTCAGTTCACATTTGTAGGTGGATCATCAGTGTTAGAGCTAAAATTAGCATGTTTAAAGTGATTTTCATGCTTCCAGGGGCCCAAAACACAAGATTTATGGAATGGTTAAAAGTGCATGAAAATGGCCAATTTACTCACTCTGAGTTCTCAAAAAGGGTTTCTTCACCCCGGGAAGTTAATTAAATACCATTTGGAGGCATTTAATGTTCGAGCAAAAACGGCTGATTTTCGACAAAAGAGATAACACCCCACCATTACGTCATGCTTCAGAAATGTGGAAAATGGTCCGTTTTCAAATGTTTTATTTTTGAACGTCAGTTCACATTTGTAGGTGGATCATCAGTGTTAGAGCTAAAATTAGCATGTTTAAAGTGATTTTCATGCTTCCAGGGGCCCAAAACACAAGATTTATGGAATGGTTAAAAGTGCATGAAAATGGCCAATTTACTCACTCTGAGTTCTCAAAAAGGGTTTCTTCACCCCGGGAAGTTAATTAAATACCATTTGGAGGCATTTAATGTTCGAGCAAAAACGGCTGATTTTCGACAAAAGAGATAACACCCCCCCATTACGTCATGCTTCAGAAATGTGGAAAATGGTCCGTTTTCAAATGTTTTATTTTTGAACGTCAGTTCACATTTGTAGGTGGATCATCAGTGTTAGAGCTAAAATTAGCATGTTTAAAGTGATTTTCATGCTTCCAGGGGCTCGGGAAGTTAATTAAATACCATTTGGAGGCATTTAATGTTCGAGCAAAAACGGCTGATTTTCGACAAAAGAGATAACACCCCCCCATTACGTCATGCTTCAGAAATGTGGAAAATGGTCCGTTTTCAAATGTTTTATTTTTGAACGTCAGTTCACATTTGTAGGTGGATCATCAGTGTTAGAGCTAAAATTAGCATGTTTAAAGTGATTTTCATGCTTCCAGGGGCCCAAAACACAAGATTTATGGAATGGTTAAAAGTGCATGAAAATGGCCAATTTACTCACTCTGAGTTCTCAAAAAGGGTTTCTTCACAAAGGGAAGTTAATTAAATACCATTTGGAGGCATTTAATGTTCGAGCAAAAACGGCTGATTTTCGACAAAAGAGATAACACCCCCACATTACGTCATGCTTCAGAAATGTGGAAAATGGTCCGTTTTCAAATGTTTTATTTTTGAACGTCAGTTCACATTTGTAGGTGGATCATCAGTGTTAGAGCTAAAATTAGCATGTTTAAAGTGATTTTCATGCTTCCAGGGGCCCAAAACACAAGATTTATGGAATGGTTAAAAGTGCATGAAAATGGCCAATTTACTCACTCTGAGTTCTCAAAAAGGGTTTCTTCACCCCGGGAAGTTAATTAAATACCATTTGGAGGCATTTAATGTTCGAGCAAAAACGGCTGATTTTCGACAAAAGAGATAACACCCCCCATTACGTCATGCTTCAGAAATGTGGAAAATGGTCCGTTTTCAAATGTTTTATTTTTGAACGTCAGTTCACATTTGTAGGTGGATCATCAGTGTTAGAGCTAAAATTAGCATGTTTAAAGTGATTTTCATGCTTCCAGGGGCTCGGGAAGTTAATTAAATACCATTTGGAGGCATTTAATGTTCGAGCAAAAACGGCTGATTTTCGACAAAAGAGATAACACCCCCCCATTACGTCATGCTTCAGAAATGTGGAAAATGGTCCGTTTTCAAATGTTTTATTTTTGAACGTCAGTTCACATTTGTAGGTGGATCATCAGTGTTAGAGCTAAAATTAGCATGTTTAAAGTGATTTTCATGCTTCCAGGGGCCCAAAACACAAGATTTATGGAATGGTTAAAAGTGCATGAAAATGGCCAATTTACTCACTCTGAGTTCTCAAAAAGGGTTTCTTCACCCCGGGAAGTTAATTAAATACCATTTGGAGGCATTTAATGTTCGAGCAAAAACGGCTGATTTTCGACAAAAGAGATAACACCCCCCCATTACGTCATGCTTCAGAAATGTGGAAAATGGTCCGTTTTCAAATGTTTTATTTTTGAACGTCAGTTCACATTTGTAGGTGGATCATCAGTGTTAGAGCTAAAATTAGCATGTTTAAAGTGATTTTCATGCTTCCAGGGGCTCGGGAAGTTAATTAAATACCATTTGGAGGCATTTAATGTTCGAGCAAAAACGGCTGATTTTCGACAAAAGAGATAACACCCCCCCATTACGTCATGCTTCAGAAATGTGGAAAATGGTCCGTTTTCAAATGTTTTATTTTTGAACGTCAGTTCACATTTGTAGGTGGATCATCAGTGTTAGAGCTAAAATTAGCATGTTTAAAGTGATTTTCATGCTTCCAGGGGCTCGGGAAGTTAATTAAATACCATTTGGAGGCATTTAATGTTCGAGCAAAAACGGCTGATTTTCGACAAAAGAGATAACACCCCCCCATTACGTCATGCTTCAGAAATGTGGAAAATGGTCCGTTTTCAAATGTTTTATTTTTGAACGTCAGTTCACATTTGTAGGTGGATCATCAGTGTTAGAGCTAAAATTAGCATGTTTAAAGTGATTTTCATGCTTCCAGGGGCTCGGGAAGTTAATTAAATACCATTTGGAGGCATTTAATGTTCGAGCAAAAACGGCTGATTTTCGACAAAAGAGATAACACCCCCCCATTATGTCATGCTTCAGAAATGTGGAAAATGGTCCGTTTTCAAATGTTTTATTTTTGAACGTCAGTTCACATTTGTAGGTGGATCATCAGTGTTAGAGCTAAAATTAGCATGTTTAAAGTGATTTTCATGCTTCCAGGGGCTCGGGAAGTTAATTAAATACCATTTGGAGGCATTTAATGTTCGAGCAAAAACGGCTGATTTTCGACAAAAGAGATAACACCCCCCCATTACGTCATGCTTCAGAAATGTGGAAAATGGTCCGTTTTCAAATGTTTTATTTTTGAACGTCAGTTCACATTTGTAGGTGGATCATCAGTGTTAGAGCTAAAATTAGCATGTTTAAAGTGATTTTCATGCTTCCAGGGGCCCAAAACACAAGATTTATGGAATGGTTAAAAGTGCATGAAAATGGCCAATTTACTCACTCTGAGTTCTCAAAAAGGGTTTCTTCACCCCGGGAAGTTAATTAAATACCATTTGGAGGCATTTAATGTTCGAGCAAAAACGGCTGATTTTCGACAAAAGAGATAACACCCCCCCATTACGTCATGCTTCAGAAATGTGGAAAATGGTCCGTTTTCAAATGTTTTATTTTTGAACGTCAGTTCACATTTGTAGGTGGATCATCAGTGTTAGAGCTAAAATTAGCATGTTTAAAGTGATTTTCATGCTTCCAGGGGCCCAAAACACAAGATTTATGGAATGGTTAAAAGTGCATGAAAATGGCCAATTTACTCACTCTGAGTTCTCAAAAAGGGTTTCTTCACCCCGGGAAGTTAATTAAATACCATTTGGAGGCATTTAATGTTCGAGCAAAAACGGCTGATTTTCGACAAAAGAGATAACACCCCCCCATTACGTCATGCTTCAGAAATGTGGAAAATGGTCCGTTTTCAAATGTTTTATTTTTGAACGTCAGTTCACATTTGTAGGTGGATCATCAGTGTTAGAGCTAAAATTAGCATGTTTAAAGTGATTTTCATGCTTCCAGGGGCTCGGGAAGTTAATTAAATACCATTTGGAGGCATTTAATGTTCGAGCAAAAACGGCTGATTTTCGACAAAAGAGATAACACCCCCCCATTACGTCATGCTTCAGAAATGTGGAAAATGGTCCGTTTTCAAATGTTTTATTTTTGAACGTCAGTTCACATTTGTAGGTGGATCATCAGTGTTAGAGCTAAAATTAGCATGTTTAAAGTGATTTTCATGCTTCCAGGGGCCCAAAACACAAGATTTATGGAATGGTTAAAAGTGCATGAAAATGGCCAATTTACTCACTCTGAGTTCTCAAAAAGGGTTTCTTCACAAAGGGAAGTTAATTAAATACCATTTGGAGGCATTTAATGTTCGAGCAAAAACGGCTGATTTTCGACAAAAGAGATAACACCCCCCCATTACGTCATGCTTCAGAAATGTGGAAAATGGTCCGTTTTTCAAATGTTTTATTTTTGAAGGTCAGTTCACATTTGTAGGTGGATCATCAGTGTTAGAGCTAAAATTAGCATGCTTAAAGTGATTTTCATGCTTCCAGGGGCTCGGGAAGTTAATTAAATACCATTTGGAGGCATTTAATGTTCGAGCAAAAACGGCTGATTTTCGACAAAAGAGATAACACCCCCCCATTACGTCATGCTTCAGAAATGTGGAAAATGGTCCGTTTTCAAATGTTTTATTTTTGAACGTCAGTTCACATTTGTAGGTGGATCATCAGTGTTAGAGCTAAAATTAGCATGTTTAAAGTGATTTTCATGCTTCCAGGGGCCCAAAACACAAGATTTATGGAATGGTTAAAAGTGCATGAAAATGGCCAATTTACTCACTCTGAGTTCTCAAAAAGGGTTTCTTCACCCCGGGAAGTTAATTAAATACCATTTGGAGGCATTTAATGTTCGAGCAAAAACGGCTGATTTTCGACAAAAGAGATAACACCCCCCCCATTACGTCATGCTTCAGAAATGTGGAAAATGGTCCGTTTTCAAATGTTTTATTTTTGAACGTCAGTTCACATTTGTAGGTGGATCATCAGTGTTAGAGCTAAAATTAGCATGTTTAAAGTGATTTTCATGCTTCCAGGGGCTCGGGAAGTTAATTAAATACCATTTGGAGGCATTTAATGTTCGAGCAAAAACGGCTGATTTTCGACAAAAGAGATAACACCCCCCCATTACGTCATGCTTCAGAAATGTGGAAAATGGTCCGTTTTCAAATGTTTATTTTTGAACGTCAGTTCACATTTGTAGGTGGATCATCAGTGTTAGAGCTAAAATTAGCATGTTTAAAGTGATTTTCATGCTTCCAGGGGCCCAAAACACAAGATTTATGGAATGGTTAAAAGTGCATGAAAATGGCCAATTTACTCACTCTGAGTTCTCAAAAAGGGTTTCTTCACCCCGGGAAGTTAATTAAATACCATTTGGAGGCATTTAATGTTCGAGCAAAAACGGCTGATTTTCGACAAAAGAGATAATACCCCCCCATTACGTAATGCTTCAGAAATGTGGAAAATGGTCCGTTTTCAAATGTTTTATTTTTGAACGTCAGTTCACATTTGTAGGTGGATCATCAGTGTTAGAGCTAAAATTAGCATGTTTAAAGTGATTTTCATGTTTCCAGGGGCTCGGGAAGTTAATTAAATACCATTTGGAGGCATTTAATGTTCGAGCAAAAACGGCTGATTTTCGACAAAAGAGATAACACCCCCCCATTACGTCATGCTTCAGAAATGTGGAAAATGGTCCGTTTTCAAATGTTTTATTTTTGAACGTCAGTTCACATTTGTAGGTGGATCATCAGTGTTAGAGCTAAAATTAGCATGTTTAAAGTGATTTTCATGCTTCCAGGGGCTCGGGAAGTTAATTAAATACCATTTGGAGGCATTTAATGTTCGAGCAAAAACGGCTGATTTTCGACAAAAGAGATAACACCCCCCCATTACGTCATGCTTCAGAAATGTGGAAAATGGTCCGTTTTCAAATGTTTTATTTTTGAACGTCAGTTCACATTTGTAGGTGGATCATCAGTGTTAGAGCTAAAATTAGCATGTTTAAAGTGATTTTCATGCTTCCAGGGGCCCAAAACACAAGATTTATGGAATGGTTAAAAGTGCATGAAAATGGCCAATTTACTCACTCTGAGTTCTCAAAAAGGGTTTCTTCACCCCGGGAAGTTAATTAAATACCATTTGGAGGCATTTAATGTTCGAGCAAAAACGGCTGATTTTCGACAAAAGAGATAACACCCCCCCATTACGTCATGCTTCAGAAATGTGGAAAATGGTCCGTTTTCAAATGTTTTATTTTTGAACGTCAGTTCACATTTGTAGGTGGATCATCAGTGTTAGAGCTAAAATTAGCATGTTTAAAGTGATTTTCATGCTTCCAGGGGCTCGGGAAGTTAATTAAATACCATTTGGAGGCATTTAATGTTCGAGCAAAAACGGCTGATTTTCGACAAAAGAGATAACACCCCCCCCATTACGTCATGCTTCAGAAATGTGGAAAATGGTCCGTTTTCAAATGTTTTATTTTTGAACGTCAGTTCACATTTGTAGGTGGATCATCAGTGTTAGAGCTAAAATTAGCATGTTTAAAGTGATTTTCATGCTTCCAGGGGCCCAAAACACAAGATTAATGGAATGGTTAAAAGTGCATGAAAATGGCCAATTTACTCACTCTGAGTTCTCAAAAAGGGTTTCTTCACCCCGGGAAGTTAATTAAATACCATTTGGAGGCATTTAATGTTCGAGCAAAAACGGCTGATTTTCGACAAAAGAGATAACACCCCCCCATTACGTCATGCTTCAGAAATGTGGAAAATGGTCCGTTTTCAAATGTTTTATTTTTGAACGTCAGTTCACATTTGTAGGTGGATCATCAGTGTTAGAGCTAAAATTAGCATGTTTAAAGTGATTTTCATGCTTCCAGGGGCTCGGGAAGTTAATTAAATACCATTTGGAGGCATTTAATGTTCGAGCAAAAACGGCTGATTTTCGACAAAAGAGATAACACCCCCCATTACGTCATGCTTCAGAAATGTGGAAAATGGTCCGTTTTCAAATGTTTTATTTTTGAACGTCAGTTCACATTTGTAGGTGGATCATCAGTGTTAGAGCTAAAATTAGCATGTTTAAAGTGATTTTCATGCTTCCAGGGGCTCGGGAAGTTAATTAAATACCATTTGGAGGCATTTAATGTTCGAGCAAAAACGGCTGATTTTCGACAAAAGAGATAACACCCCCCCATTACGTCATGCTTCAGAAATGTGGAAAATGGTCCGTTTTCAAATGTTTTATTTTTGAACGTCAGTTCACATTTGTAGGTGGATCATCAGTGTTAGAGCTAAAATTAGCATGTTTAAAGTGATTTTCATGCTTCCAGGGGCTCGGGAAGTTAATTAAATACCATTTGGAGGCATTTAATGTTCGAGCAAAAACGGCTGATTTTCGACAAAAGAGATAACACCCCCCCATTACGTCATGCTTCAGAAATGTGGAAAATGGTCCGTTTTCAAATGTTTTATTTTTGAACGTCAGTTCACATTTGTAGGTGGATCATCAGTGTTAGAGCTAAAATTAGCATGTTTAAAGTGATTTTCATGCTTCCAGGGGCTCGGGAAGTTAATTAAATACCATTTGGAGGCATTTAATGTTCGAGCAAAAACGGCTGATTTTCGACAAAAGAGATAACACCCCCCCATTACGTCATGCTTCAGAAATGTGGAAAATGGTCCGTTTTCAAATGTTTTATTTTTGAACGTCAGTTCACATTTGTAGGTGGATCATCAGTGTTAGAGCTAAAATTAGCATGTTTAAAGTGATTTTCATGCTTCCAGGGGCTCGGGAAGTTAATTAAATACCATTTGGAGGCATTTAATGTTCGAGCAAAAACGGCTGATTTTCGACAAAAGAGATAACACCCCCCCATTACGTCATGCTTCAGAAATGTGGAAAATGGTCCGTTTTCAAATGTTTTATTTTTGAACGTCAGTTCACATTTGTAGGTGGATCATCAGTGTTAGAGCTAAAATTAGCATGTTTAAAGTGATTTTCATGCTTCCAGGGGCCCAAAACACAAGATTTATGGAATGGTTAAAAGTGCATGAAAATGGCCAATTTACTCACTCTGAGTTCTCAAAAAGGGTTTCTTCACCCCGGGAAGTTAATTAAATACCATTTGGAGGCATTTAATGTTCGAGCAAAAACGGCTGATTTTCGACAAAAGAGATAACACCCCCCCATTACGTCATGCTTCAGAAATGTGGAAAATGGTCCGTTTTCAAATGTTTTATTTTTGAACGTCAGTTCACATTTGTAGGTGGATCATCAGTGTTAGAGCTAAAATTAGCATGTTTAAAGTGATTTTCATGCTTCCAGGGGCCCAAAACACAAGATTTATGGAATGGTTAAAAGTGCATGAAAATGGCCAATTTACTCACTCTGAGTTCTCAAAAAGGGTTTCTTCACCCCGGGAAGTTAATTAAATACCATTTGGAGGCATTTAATGTTCGAGCAAAAACGGCTGATTTTCGACAAAAGAGATAACACCCCCCCATTACGTCATGCTTCAGAAATGTGGAAAATGGTCCGTTTTCAAATGTTTTATTTTTGAACGTCAGTTAACATTTGTAGGTGGATCATCAGTGTTAGAGCTAAAATTAGCATGTTTAAAGTGATTTTCATGCTTCCAGGGGCTCGGGAAGTTAATTAAATACCATTTGGAGGCATTTAATGTTCGAGCAAAAACGGCTGATTTTCGACAAAAGAGATAACACCCCCCCATTACGTCATGCTTCAGAAATGTGGAAAATGGTCCGTTTTAAAATGTTTTATTTTTGAACGTCAGTTCACATTTGTAGGTGGATCATCAGTGTTAGAGCTAAAATTAGCATGTTTAAAGTGATTTTCATGCTTCCAGGGGCCCAAAACACAAGATTTATGGAATGGTTAAAAGTGCATGAAAATGGCCAATTTACTCACTCTGAGTTCTCAAAAAGGGTTTCTTCACAAAGGGAAGTTAATTAAATACCATTTGGAGGCATTTAATGTTCGAGCAAAAACGGCTGATTTTCGACAAAAGAGATAACACCCCCACATTACGTCATGCTTCAGAAATGTGGAAAATGGTCCGTTTTCAAATGTTTTATTTTTGAACGTCAGTTCACATTTGTAGGTGGATCATCAGTGTTAGAGCTAAAATTAGCATGTTTAAAGTGATTTTCATGCTTCCAGGGGCCCAAAACACAAGATTTATGGAATGGTTAAAAGTGCATGAAAATGGCCAATTTACTCACTCTGAGTTCTCAAAAAGGGTTTCTTCACCCCGGGAAGTTAATTAAATACCATTTGGAGGCATTTAATGTTCGAGCAAAAACGGCTGATTTTCGACAAAAGAGATAACACCCCCCCATTACGTCATGCTTCAGAAATGTGGAAAATGGTCCGTTTTCAAATGTTTTATTTTTGAACGTCAGTTCACATTTGTAGGTGGATCATCAGTGTTAGAGCTAAAATTAGCATGTTTAAAGTGATTTTCATGCTTCCAGGGGCTCGGGAAGTTAATTAAATACCATTTGGAGGCATTTAATGTTCGAGCAAAAACGGCTGATTTTCGACAAAAGAGATAACACCTCCCCATTACGTCATGCTTCAGAAATGTGGAAAATGGTCCGTTTTCAAATGTTTTATTTTTGAACGTCAGTTCACATTTGTAGGTGGATCATCAGTGTTAGAGCTAAAATTAGCATGTTTAAAGTGATTTTCATGCTTCCAGGGGCCCAAAACACAAGATTTATGGAATGGTTAAAAGTGCATGAAAATGGCCAATTTACTCACTCTGAGTTCTCAAAAAGGGTTTCTTCACCCCGGGAAGTTAATTAAATACCATTTGGAGGCATTTAATGTTCGAGCAAAAACGGCTGATTTTCGACAAAAGAGATAACACCCCCCCATTACGTCATGCTTCAGAAATGTGGAAAATGGTCCGTTTTCAAATGTTTTATTTTTGAACGTCAGTTCACATTTGTAGGTGGATCATCAGTGTTAGAGCTAAAATTAGCATGTTTAAAGTGATTTTCATGCTTCCAGGGGCTCGGGAAGTTAATTAAATACCATTTGGAGGCATTTAATGTTCGAGCAAAAACGGCTGATTTTCGACAAAAGAGATAACACCCCCCCATTACGTCATGCTTCAGAAATGTGGAAAATGGTCCGTTTTCAAATGTTTTATTTTTGAACGTCAGTTCACATTTGTAGGTGGATCATCAGTGTTAGAGCTAAAATTAGCATGTTTAAAGTGATTTTCATGCTTCCAGGGGCTCGGGAAGTTAATTAAATACCATTTGGAGGCATTTAATGTTCGAGCAAAAACGGCTGATTTTCGACAAAAGAGATAACACCCCCCCATTACGTCATGCTTCAGAAATGTGGAAAATGGTCCGTTTTCAAATGTTTTATTTTTGAACGTCAGTTCACATTTGTAGGTGGATCATCAGTGTTAGAGCTAAAATTAGCATGTTTAAAGTGATTTTCATGCTTCCAGGGGCTCGGGAAGTTAATTAAATACCATTTGGAGGCATTTAATGTTCGAGCAAAAACGGCTGATTTTCGACAAAAGAGATAACACCCCCCCATTACGTCATGCTTCAGAAATGTGGAAAATGGTCCGTTTTCAAATGTTTTATTTTTGAACGTCAGTTCACATTTGTAGGTGGATCATCAGTGTTAGAGCTAAAATTAGCATGTTTAAAGTGATTTTCATGCTTCCAGGGGCTCGGGAAGTTAATTAAATACCATTTGGAGGCATTTAATGTTCGAGCAAAAACGGCTGATTTTCGACAAAAGAGATAACACCCCCCCATTACGTCATGCTTCAGAAATGTGGAAAATGGTCCGTTTTCAAATGTTTTATTTTTGAACGTCAGTTCACATTTGTAGGTGGATCATCAGTGTTAGAGCTAAAATTAGCATGTTTAAAGTGATTTTCATGCTTCCAGGGGCTCGGGAAGTTAATTAAATACCATTTGGAGGCATTTAATGTTCGAGCAAAAACGGCTGATTTTCGACAAAAGAGATAACACCCCCCCATTACGTCATGCTTCAGAAATGTGGAAAATGGTCCGTTTTCAAATGTTTTATTTTTGAACGTCAGTTCACATTTGTAGGTGGATCATCAGTGTTAGAGCTAAAATTAGCATGTTTAAAGTGATTTTCATGCTTCCAGGGGCCCAAAACACAAGATTTATGGAATGGTTAAAAGTGCATGAAAATGGCCAATTTACTCACTCTGAGTTCTCAAAAAGGGTTTCTTCACCCCGGGAAGTTAATTAAATACCATTTGGAGGCATTTAATGTTCGAGCAAAAACGGCTGATTTTCGACAAAAGAGATAACACCCCCCCATTACGTCATGCTTCAGAAATGTGGAAAATGGTCCGTTTTCAAATGTTTTATTTTTGAACGTCAGTTCACATTTGTAGGTGGATCATCAGTGTTAGAGCTAAAATTAGCATGTTTAAAGTGATTTTCATGCTTCCAGGGGCCCAAAACACAAGATTTATGGAATGGTTAAAAGTGCATGAAAATGGCCAATTTACTCACTCTGAGTTCTCAAAAAGGGTTTCTTCACCCCGGGAAGTTAATTAAATACCATTTGGAGGCATTTAATGTTCGAGCAAAAACGGCTGATTTTCGACAAAAGAGATAACACCCCCCATTACGTCATGCTTCAGAAATGTGGAAAATGGTCCGTTTTCAAATGTTTTATTTTTGAACGTCAGTTCACATTTGTAGGTGGATCATCAGTGTTAGAGCTAAAATTAGCATGTTTAAAGTGATTTTCATGCTTCCAGGGGCTCGGGAAGTTAATTAAATACCATTTGGAGTCATTTAATGTTCGAGCAAAAACGGCTGATTTTCGTCAAAAGAGATAACACCCCCCCATTACGTCATGCTTCAGAAATGTGGAAAATGGTCCGTTTTCAAATGTTTTATTTTTGAACGTCAGTTCACATTTGTAGGTGGATCATCAGTGTTAGAGCTAAAATTAGCATGTTTAAAGTGATTTTCATGCTTCCAGGGGCCCAAAACACAAGATTTATGGAATGGTTAAAAGTGCATGAAAATGGCCAATTTACTCACTCTGAGTTCTCAAAAAGGGTTTCTTCACAAAGGGAAGTTAATTAAATACCATTTGGAGGCATTTAATGTTCGAGCAAAAACGGCTGATTTTCGACAAAAGAGATAACACCCCCACATTACGTCATGCTTCAGAAATGTGGAAAATGGTCCGTTTTCAAATGTTTTATTTTTGAACGTCAGTTCACATTTGTAGGTGGATCATCAGTGTTAGAGCTAAAATTAGCATGTTTAAAGTGATTTTCATGCTTCCAGGGGCTCGGGAAGTTAATTAAATACCATTTGGAGGCATTTAATGTTCGAGCAAAAACGGCTGATTTTCGACAAAAGAGATAACACCCCCCCATTACGTCATGCTTCAGAAATGTGGAAAATGGTCCGTTTTCAAATGTTTTATTTTTGAACGTCAGTTCACATTTGTAGGTGGATCATCAGTGTTAGAGCTAAAATTAGCATGTTTAAAGTGATTTTCATGCTTCCAGGCGCCCAAAACACAAGATTTATGGAATGGTTAAAAGTGCATGAAAATGGCCAATTTACTCACTCTGAGTTCTCAAAAAGGGTTTCTTCACCCCGGGAAGTTAATTAAATACCATTTGGATGCATTTAATGTTCGAGCAAAAACGGCTGATTTTCGACAAAAGAGATAACACCCCCCCATTACGTCATGCTTCAGAAATGTGGAAAATGGTCCGTTTTCAAATGTTTTATTTTTGAACGTCAGTTCACATTTGTAGGTGGATCATCAGTGTTAGAGCTAAAATTAGCATGTTTAAAGTGATTTTCATGCTTCCAGGGGCCCAAAACACAAGATTTATGGAATGGTTAAAAGTGCATGAAAATGGCCAATTTACTCACTCTGAGTTCTCAAAAAGGGTTTCTTCACCCCGGGAAGTTAATTAAATACCATTTGGAGGCATTTAATGTTCGAGCAAAAACGGCTGATTTTCGACAAAAGAGATAACACCCCCCCATTACGTCATGCTTCAGAAATGTGGAAAATGGTCCGTTTTCAAATGTTTTATTTTTGAACGTCAGTTCACATTTGTAGGTGGATCATCAGTGTTAGAGCTAAAATTAGCATGTTTAAAGTTATTTTCATGCTTCCAGGGGCTCGGGAAGTTAATTAAATACCATTTGGAGGCATTTAATGTTCGAGCAAAAACGGCTGATTTTCGACAAAAGAGATAACACCCCCCCATTACGTCATGCTTCAGAAATGTGGAAAATGGTCCGTTTTCAAATGTTTTATTTTTGAACGTCAGTTCACATTTGTAGGTGGATCATCAGTGTTAGAGCTAAAATTAGCATGTTTAAAGTGATTTTCATGCTTCCAGGGGCTCGGGAAGTTAATTAAATACCATTTGGAGGCATTTAATGTTCGAGCAAAAACGGCTGATTTTCGACAAAAGAGATAACACCCCCCCATTACGTCATGCTTCAGAAATGTGGAAAATGGTCCGTTTTCAAATGTTTTATTTTTGAACGTCAGTTCACATTTGTAGGTGGATCATCAGTGTTAGAGCTAAAATTAGCATGTTTAAAGTGATTTTCATGCTTCCAGGGGCTCAGGAAGTTAATTAAATACCATTTGGAGGCATTTAATGTTCGAGCAAAAACGGCTGATTTTCGACGAAAGAGATAACACCCCCCCATTACGTCATGCTTCAGAAATGTGGAAAATGGTCCGTTTTCAAATGTTTTATTTTTGAACGTCAGTTCACATTTGTAGGTGGATCATCAGTGTTAGAGCTAAAATTAGCATGTTTAAAGTGATTTTCATGCTTCCAGGGGCCCAAAACACAAGATTTATGGAATGGTTAAAAGTGCATGAAAATGGCCAATTTACTCACTCTGAGTTCTCAAAAAGGGTTTCTTCACCCCGGGAAGTTAATTAAATACCATTTGGAGGCATTTAATGTTCGAGCAAAAACGGCTGATTTTCGACAAAAGAGATAACACCCCCCCATTACGTCATGCTTCAGAAATGTGGAAAATGGTCCGTTTTCAAATGTTTTATTTTTGAACGTCAGTTCACATTTGTAGGTGGATCATCAGTGTTAGAGCTAAAATTAGCATGTTTAAAGTGATTTTCATGCTTCCAGGGGCTCGGGAAGTTAATTAAATACCATTTGGAGGCATTTAATGTTCGAGCAAAAACGGCTGATTTTCGACAAAAGAGATAACACCCCCCCATTACGTCATGCTTCAGAAATGTGGAAAATGGTCCGTTTTCAAATGTTTTATTTTTGAACGTCAGTTCACATTTGTAGGTGGATCATCAGTGTTAGAGCTAAAATTAGCATGTTTAAAGTGATTTTCATGCTTCCAGGGGCTCGGGAAGTTAATTAAATACCATTTGGAGGCATTTAATGTTCGAGCAAAAACGGCTGATTTTCGACAAAAGAGATAACACCCCCCCATTACGTCATGCTTCAGAAATGTGGAAAATGGTCCGTTTTCAAATGTTTTATTTTTGAACGTCAGTTTACATTTGTAGGTGGATCATCAGTGTTAGAGCTAAAATTAGCATGTTTAAAGTGATTTTCATGCTTCCAGGGGCTCGGGAAGTTAATTAAATACCATTTGGAGGCATTTAATGTTCGAGCAAAAACGGCTGATTTTCGACAAAAGAGATAACACCCCCCCCATTACGTCATGCTTCAGAAATGTGGAAAATGGTCCGTTTTCAAATGTTTTATTTTTGAACGTCAGTTCACATTTGTAGGTGGATCATCAGTGTTAGAGCTAAAATTAGCATGTTTAAAGTGATTTTCATGCTTCCAGGGGCTCGGGAAGTTAATTAAATACCATTTGGAGGCATTTAATGTTCGAGCAAAAACGGCTGATTTTCGACAAAAGAGATAACACCCCCCATTACGTCATGCTTCAGAAATGTGGAAAATGGTCCGTTTTCAAATGTTTTATTTTTGAACGTCAGTTCACATTTGTAGGTGGATCATCAGTGTTAGAGCTAAAATTAGCATGTTTAAAGTGATTTTCATGCTTCCAGGGGCTCGGGAAGTTAATTAAATACCATTTGGAGGCATTTAATGTTCGAGCAAAAACGGCTGATTTTCGACAAAAGAGATAACACCCCCCCATTACGTCATGCTTCAGAAATGTGGAAAATGGTCCGTTTTCAAATGTTTTATTTTTGAACGTCAGTTCACATTTGTAGGTGGATCATCAGTGTTAGAGCTAAAATTAGCATGTTTAAAGTGATTTTCATGCTTCCAGGGGCCCAAAACACAAGATTTATGGAATGGTTAAAAGTGCATGAAAATGGCCAATTTACTCACTCTGAGTTCTCAAAAAGGGTTTCTTCACCCCGGGAAGTTAATTAAATACCATTTGGAGGCATTTAATGTTCGAGCAAAAACGGCTGATTTTCGACAAAAGAGATAACACCCCCCCATTACGTCATGCTTCAGAAATGTGGAAAATGGTCCGTTTTCAAATGTTTTATTTTTGAACGTCAGTTCACATTTGTAGGTGGATCATCAGTGTTAGAGCTAAAATTAGCATGTTTAAAGTGATTTTCATGCTTCCAGGGGCTCGGGAAGTTAATTAAATACCATTTGGAGGCATTTAATGTTCGAGCAAAAACGGCTGATTTTCGACAAAAGAGATAACACCCCCCCATTACGTCATGCTTCAGAAATGTGGAAAATGGTCCGTTTTCAAATGTTTTATTTTTGAACGTCAGTTCACATTTGTAGGTGGATCATCAGTGTTAGAGCTAAAATTAGCATGTTTAAAGTGATTTTCATGCTTCCAGGGGCCCAAAACACAAGATTTATGGAATGGTTAAAAGTGCATGAAAATGGCCAATTTACTCACTCTGAGTTCTCAAAAAGGGTTTCTTCACAAAGGGAAGTTAATTAAATACCATTTGGAGGCATTTAATGTTCGAGCAAAAACGGCTGATTTCGACAAAAGAGATAACACCCCCACATTACGTCATGCTTCAGAAATGTGGAAAATGGTCCGTTTTCAAATGTTTTATTTTTGAACGTCAGTTCACATTTGTAGGTGGATCATCAGTGTTAGAGCTAAAATTAGCATGTTTAAAGTGATTTTCATGCTTCCAGGGGCTCGGGAAGTTAATTAAATACCATTTGGAGGCATTTAATGTTCGAGCAAAAACGGCTGATTTTCGACAAAAGAGATAACACCCCCCATTACGTCATGCTTCAGAAATGTGGAAAATGGTCCGTTTTCAAATGTTTTATTTTTGAACGTCAGTTCACATTTGTAGGTGGATCATCAGTGTTAGAGATAAAATTAGCATGTTTAAAGTGATTTTCATGCTTCCAGGGGCCCAAAACACAAGATTTATGGAATGGTTAAAAGTGCATGAAAATGGCCAATTTACTCACTCTGAGTTCTCAAAAAGGGTTTCTTCACCCCGGGAAGTTAATTAAATACCATTTGGAGGCATTTAATGTTCGAGCAAAAACGGCTGATTTTCGACAAAAGAGATAACACCCCCCCATTACGTCATGCTTCAGAAATGTGGAAAATGGTCCGTTTTCAAATGTTTTATTTTGAACGTCAGTTCACATTTGTAGGTGGATCATCAGTGTTAGAGCTAAAAATTAGCATGTTTAAAGTGATTTTCATGCTTCCAGGGGCCCAAAACACAAGATTTATGGAATGGTTAAAAGTGCATGAAAATGGCCAATTTACTCACTCTGAGTTCTCAAAAAGGGTTTCTTCACCCCGGGAAGTTAATTAAATACCATTTGGAGGCATTTAATGTTCGAGCAAAAACGGCTGATTTTCGACAAAAGAGATAACACCCCCCCATTACGTCATGCTTCAGAAATGTGGAAAATGGTCCGTTTCAAATGTTTATTTTGAACGTCAGTTCACATTTGTAGGTGGATCATCAGTGTTAGAGCTAAAATTAGCATGTTTAAAGTGATTTTCATGCTTCCAGGGGCTCGGGAAGTTAATTAAATACCATTTGGAGGCATTTAATGTTCGAGAAAAAACGGCTGATTTTCGACAAAAGAGATAACACCCCCCATTACGTCATGCTTCAGAAATGTGGAAAATGGTCCGTTTTCAAATGTTTTATTTTTGAACGTCAGTTCACATTTGTAGGTGGATCATCAGTGTTAGAGCTAAAATTAGCATGTTTAAAGTGATTTTCATGCTTCCAGGGGCTCGGGAAGTTAATTAAATACCATTTGGAGGCATTTAATGTTCGAGCAAAAACGGCTGATTTTCGACAAAAGAGATAACACCCCCCATTACGTCATGCTTCAGAAATGTGGAAAATGGTCCGTTTTCAAATGTTTTATTTTTGAACGTCAGTTCACATTTGTAGGTGGATCATCAGTGTTAGAGCTAAAATTAGCATGTTTAAAGTGATTTTCATGCTTCCAGGGGCTCGGGAAGTAATTAAATACCATTTGGAGGCATTTAATGTTCGAGCAAAAACGGCTGATTTTCGACAAAAGAGATAACACCCCCCCATACGTCATGCTTCAGAAATGTGGAAAATGGTCCGTTTTCAAATGTTTTATTTTGAACGTCAGTTCACATTTGTAGGTGGATCATCAGTGTTAGAGCTAAAATTAGCATGTTTAAAGTGATTTTCATGCTTCCAGGGCTCGGGAAGTTAATTAAATACCATTTGGAGGCATTTAATGTTCGAGCAAAAACGGCTGATTTTCGACGAAAGAGATAACACCCCCCATTACGTCATGCTTCAGAAATGTGGAAAATGGTCCGTTTTCAAATGTTTTATTTTTGAACGTCAGTTCACATTTGTAGGTGGATCATCAGTGTTAGAGCTAAAATTAGCATGTTTAAAGTGATTTTCATGCTTCCAGGGGCCCAAACACAAGATTTATGGAATGGTTAAAAGTGCATGAAAATGGCCAATTTACTCACTCTGAGTTCTCAAAAAGGGTTTCTTCACCCCGGGAAGTTAATTAAATACCATTTGGAGGCATTTAATGTTCGAGCAAAAACGGCTGATTTTCGACAAAAGAGATAACACCCCCCCATTACGTCATGCTTCAGAATGTGGAAAATGGTCCGTTTTCAAATGTTTTATTTTTGAACGTCAGTTCACATTTGTAGGTGGATCATCAGTGTTAGAGCTAAAATTAGCATGTTTAAAGTGATTTTCATGCTTCCAGGGGCTCGGGAAGTTAATTAAATACCATTTGGAGGCATTTAATGTTCGAGCAAAAACGGCTGATTTTCGACAAAAGAGATAACACCCCCCATTACGTCATGCTTCAGAAATGTGGAAAATGGTCCGTTTTCAAATGTTTTATTTTTGAACGTCAGTTCACATTTGTAGGTGGATCATCAGTGTTAGAGCTAAAATTAGCATGTTTAAAGTGATTTTCATGCTTCCAGGGGCTCGGGAAGTTAATTAAATACCATTTGGAGGCATTTAATGTTCGAGCAAAAACGGCTGATTTTCGACAAAAGAGATAACACCCCCCCATTACGTCATGCTTCAGAAATGTGGAAAATGGTCCGTTTTCAAATGTTTTATTTTTGAACGTCAGTTCACATTTGTAGGTGGATCATCAGTGTTAGAGCTAAAATTAGCATGTTTAAAGTGATTTTCATGCTTCCAGGGGCCCAAAACACAAGATTTATGGAATGGTTAAAAGTGCATGAAAATGGCCAATTTACTCACTCTGAGTTCTCAAAAAGGGTTTCTTCACCCCGGGAAGTTAATTAAATACCATTTGGAGGCATTTAATGTTCGAGCAAAAACGGCTGATTTTCGACAAAAGAGATAACACCCCCCCATTACGTCATGCTTCAGAAATGTGGAAAATGGTCCGTTTTCAAATGTTTTATTTTTGAACGTCAGTTCACATTTGTAGGTGGATCATCAGTGTTAGAGCTAAAATTAGCATGTTTAAAGTGATTTTCATGCTTCCAGGGCCCAAAACATAAGATTTATGGAATGGTTAAAAGTGCATGAAAATGGCCAATTTACTCACTCTGAGTTCTCAAAAAGGGTTTCTTCACCCCGGGAAGTTAATTAAATACCATTTGGAGGCATTTAATGTTCGAGCAAAACGGCTGATTTTCGACAAAAGAGATAACACCCCCCCATTACGTCATGCTTCAGAAATGTGGAAAATGGTCCGTTTTCAAATGTTTTATTTTGAACGTCAGTTCACATTTGTAGGTGGATCATCAGTGTTAGAGCTGAAATTAGCATGTTTAAAGTGATTTTCATGCTTCCAGGGGCTCGGGAAGTTAATTAAATACCATTTGGAGGCATTTAATGTTCGAGCAAAACGGCTGATTTTCGACAAAAGAGATAACACCCCCCCATTACGTCATGCTTCAGAAATGTGGAAAATGGTCCGTTTTCAAATGTTTTATTTTTGAACATCAGTTCACATTTGTAGGTGGATCATCAGTGTTAGAGCTAAAATTAGCATGTTTAAAGTGATTTTCATGCTTCCAGCGGCTCGGGAAGTTAATTAAATACCATTTGGAGGCATTTAATGTTCGAGCAAAAACGGCTGATTTTCGACAAAAGAGATAACACCCCCCCATTACGTCATGCTTCAGAAATGTGGAAAATGGTCGTTTTCAAATGTTTTATTTTTGAACGTCAGTTCACATTTGTAGGTGGATCATCAGTGTTAGAGCTAAAATTAGCATGTTTAAAGTGATTTTCATGCTTCCAGGGGCTCGGGAAGTTAATTAAATACCATTTGGAGGCATTTAATGTTCGAGCAAAAACGGCTGATTTTCGACAAAAGAGATAACACCCCCCCATTACGTCATGCTTCAGAAATGTGGAAAATGGTCCATTTTCAAATGTTTTATTTTTGAACGTCAGTTCACATTTGTAGGTGGATCATCAGTGTTAGAGCTAAAATTAGCATGTTTAAAGTGATTTTCATGCTTCCAGGGCTCGGGAAGTTAATTAAATACATTTGGAGGCATTTAATGTTCGAGCAAAAACGGCTGATTTTCGACAAAAGAGATAACACCCCCCCATTACGTCATGCTTCAGAAATGTGGAAAATGGTCCGTTTTCAAATGTTTTATTTTTGAACGTCAGTTCACATTTGTAGGTGGATCATCAGTGTTAGAGCTAAAATTAGCATGTTTAAAGTGATTTTCATGCTTCCAGGGGCCCAAAACACAAGATTTATGGAATGGTTAAAAGTGCATGAAAATGGCCAATTTACTCACTCTGAGTTCTCAAAAAGGGTTTCTTCACCCCGGGAAGTTAATTAAATACCATTTGGAGGCATTTAATGTTCGAGCAAAAACGGCTGATTTTCGACAAAAGAGATAACACCCCCCCATTACGTCATGCTTCAGAAATGTGGAAAATGGTCCGTTTTCAAATGTTTTATTTTTGAACGTCAGTTCACATTTGTAGGTGGATCATCAGTGTTAGAGCTAAATTAGCATGTTTAAAGTGATTTTCATGCTTCCAGGGGCTCGGGAAGTTAATTAAATACCATTTGGAGGCATTTAATGTTCGAGCAAAAACGGCTGATTTTCGACAAAAGAGATAACACCCCCCCATTACGTCATGCTTCAGAAATGTGGAAAATGGTCCGTTTCAATGTTTTATTTTGAACGTCAGTTCACATTTGTAGGTGGATCATCAGTGTTAGAGCTAAAATTAGCATGTTTAAAGTGATTTTCATGCTTCCAGGGGCCCAAAACACAAGATTTATGGAATGGTTAAAAGTGCATGAAAAGGGCCAATTTACTCACTCTGAGTTCTCAAAAAGGGTTTCTTCACCCCGGGAAGTTAATTAAATACCATTTGGAGGCATTTAATGTTCGAGCAAAAACGGCTGATTTTCGACAAAAGAGATAACACCCCCCATTACGTCATGCTTCAGAAATGTGGAAAATGGTCCGTTTTCAAATGTTTTATTTTTGAACGTCAGTTCACATTTGTAGGTGGATCATCAGTGTTAGAGCTAAAATTAGCATGTTTAAAGTGATTTTCATGCTTCCAGGGGCTCGGGAAGTTAATTAAATACCATTTGGAGGCATTTAATGTTCGAGCAAAAACGGCTGATTTTCGACAAAAGAGATAACACCCCCCCATTACGTCATGCTTCAGAAATGTGGAAATGGTCCGTTTTCAAATGTTTTATTTTGAACGTCAGTTCACATTTGTAGGTGGATCATCAGTGTTAGAGCTAAAATTAGCATGTTTAAAGTGATTTTCATGCTTCCAGGGGCTCGGGAAGTTAATTAAATACCATTTGGAGGCATTTAATGTTCGAGCAAAAACGGCTGATTTTCGACAAAAGAGATAACACCCCCCCCCATTACGTCATGCTTCAGAAATGTGGAAAATGGTCCGTTTTCAAATGTTTTATTTTTGAACGTCAGTTCACATTTGTAGGTGGATCATCAGTGTTAGAGCTAAAATTAGCATGTTTAAAGTGATTTTCATGCTTCCAGGGGCTCGGGAAGTTAATTAAATACCATTTGGAGGCATTTAATGTTCGAGCAAAAACGGCTGATTTTCGACAAAAGAGATAACACCCCCCCATTACGTCATGCTTCAGAAATGTGGAAAATGGTCCGTTTTCAAATGTTTTATTTTTGAACGTCAGTTCACATTTGTAGGTGGATCATCAGTGTTAGAGCTAAAATTAGCATGTTTAAAGTGATTTTCATGCTTCCAGGGGCCCAAAACACAAGATTTATGGAATGGTTAAAAGTGCATGAAAATGGCCAATTTACTCACTCTGAGTTCTCAAAAAGGGTTTCTTCACCCCGGGAAGTTAATTAAATACCATTTGGAGGCATTTAATGTTCGAGCAAAACGGCTGATTTTCGACAAAAGAGATAACACCCCCCCATTACGTCATGCTTCAGAAATGTGGAAAATGGTCCGTTTTCAAATGTTTTATTTTTGAACGTCAGTTCACATTTGTAGGTGGATCATCAGTGTTAGAGCTAAAATTAGCATGTTTAAAGTGATTTTCATGCTTCCAGGGGCTCGGAAGTTAATTAAATACCATTTGGAAGGCATTTAATGTTCGAGCAAAAACGGCTGATTTTCGACAAAAGAGATAACACCCCCCCATTACGTCATGCTTCAGAAATGTGGAAAATGGTCCGTTTTCAAATGTTGTATTTTTGAACGTCAGTTCACATTTGTAGGTGGATCATCAGTGTTAGAGCTAAAATTAGCATGTTTAAAGTGATTTTCATGCTTCCAGGGGCCCAAAACACAAGATTTATGGAATGGTTAAAAGTGCATGAAAATGGCCAATTTACTCACTCTGAGTTCTCAAAAGGGTTTCTTCACCCCGGGAAGTTAATTAAATACCATTTAGAGGCATTTAATGTTCGAGCAAAAACGGCTGATTTTCGACAAAAGAGATAACACCCCCCCATTACGTCATGCTTCAGAAATGTGGAAAATGGTCCGTTTTCAAATGTTTTATTTTTGAACGTCAGTTCACATTTGTAGGTGGATCATCAGTGTTAGAGCTAAAATTAGCATGTTTAAAGTGATTTTCATGCTTCCAGGGGCTCGGGAAGTTAATTAAATACCATTTGGAGGCATTTAATGTTCGAGCAAAAACGGCTGATTTTCGACAAAAGAGATAACACCCCCCCATTACGTCATGCTTCAGAAATGTGGAAAATGGTCCGTTTTCAAATGTTTTATTTTTGAACGTCAGTTCACATTTGTAGGTGGATCATCAGTGTTAGAGCTAAAATTAGCATGTTTAAAGTGATTTTCATGCTTCCAGGGGCTCGGGAAGTTAATTAAATACCATTTGGAGGCATTTAATGTTCGAGCAAAAACGGCTGATTTTCGACAAAAGAGATAACACCCCCCCCATTACGTCATGCTTCAGAAATGTGGAAAATGGTCCGTTTTCAAATGTTTTATTTTTGAACGTCAGTTCACATTTGTAGGTGGATCATCAGTGTTAGAGCTAAAATTAGCATGTTTAAAGTGATTTTCATGCTTCCAGGGGCTCGGGAAGTTAATTAAATACCATTTGGAGGCATTTAATGTTCGAGCAAAAACGGCTGATTTTCGACAAAAGAGATAACACCCCCCCATTACGTCATGCTTCAGAAATGTGGAAAATGGTCCGTTTTCAAATGTTTTATTTTTGAACGTCAGTTCACATTTGTAGGTGGATCATCAGTGTTAGAGCTAAAATTAGCATGTTTAAAGTGATTTCATGCTTCCAGGGGCCCAAACACAAGATTATGGAATGGTTAAAAGTGCATGAAAATGGCCAATTTACTCACTCTGAGTTCTCAAAAAGGGTTTTCTTCACCCCGGGAAGTTCAAAAAGGGTTTCTTCACCCCGGGAAGTTAATTAAATACCATTTGGAGGCATTTAATGTTCGAGCAAAAACGGCTGATTTTCGACAAAAGAGATAACACCCCCCCCATTACGTCATGCTTCAGAAATGTGGAAAATGGTCCGTTTTCAAATGTTTTATTTTTGAACGTCAGTTCACATTTGTAGGTGGATCATCAGTGTTAGAGCTAAAATTAGCATGTTTAAAGTGATTTTCATGCTTCCAGGGGCTCGGGAAGTTAATTAAATACCATTTGGAGGCATTTAATGTTCGAGCAAAAACGGCTGATTTTCGACAAAAGAGATAACACCCCCCCATTACGTCATGCTTCAGAAATGTGGAAAATGGTCCGTTTTCAAATGTTTATTTTTGAACGTCAGTTCACATTTGTAGGTGGATCATCAGTGTTAGAGCTAAAATTAGCATGTTTAAAGTGATTTTCATGCTTCCAGGGGCCCAAAACACAAGATTTATGGAATGGTTAAAAGTGCATGAAAATGGCCAATTTACTCACTCTGAGTTCTCAAAAAGGGTTTCTTCACCCCGGGAAGTTAATTAAATACCATTTGGAGGCATTTAATGTTCGAGCAAAAACGGCTGATTTTCGACAAAAGAGATAATACCCCCCCATTACGTAATGCTTCAGAAATGTGGAAAATGGTCCGTTTTCAAATGTTTTATTTTTGAACGTCAGTTCACATTTGTAGGTGGATCATCAGTGTTAGAGCTAAAATTAGCATGTTTAAAGTGATTTTCATGTTTCCAGGGGCTCGGGAAGTTAATTAAATACCATTTGGAGGCATTTAATGTTCGAGCAAAAACGGCTGATTTTCGACAAAAGAGATAACACCCCCCCATTACGTCATGCTTCAGAAATGTGGAAAATGGTCCGTTTTCAAATGTTTTATTTTTGAACGTCAGTTCACATTTGTAGGTGGATCATCAGTGTTAGAGCTAAAATTAGCATGTTTAAAGTGATTTTCATGCTTCCAGGGGCTCGGGAAGTTAATTAAATACCATTTGGAGGCATTTAATGTTCGAGCAAAAACGGCTGATTTTCGACAAAAGAGATAACACCCCCCCATTACGTCATGCTTCAGAAATGTGGAAAATGGTCCGTTTTCAAATGTTTTATTTTTGAACGTCAGTTCACATTTGTAGGTGGATCATCAGTGTTAGAGCTAAAATTAGCATGTTTAAAGTGATTTTCATGCTTCCAGGGGCCCAAAACACAAGATTTATGGAATGGTTAAAAGTGCATGAAAATGGCCAATTTACTCACTCTGAGTTCTCAAAAAGGGTTTCTTCACCCCGGGAAGTTAATTAAATACCATTTGGAGGCATTTAATGTTCGAGCAAAAACGGCTGATTTTCGACAAAAGAGATAACACCCCCCCATTACGTCATGCTTCAGAAATGTGGAAAATGGTCCGTTTTCAAATGTTTTATTTTTGAACGTCAGTTCACATTTGTAGGTGGATCATCAGTGTTAGAGCTAAAATTAGCATGTTTAAAGTGATTTTCATGCTTCCAGGGGCTCGGGAAGTTAATTAAATACCATTTGGAGGCATTTAATGTTCGAGCAAAAACGGCTGATTTTCGACAAAAGAGATAACACCCCCCCCATTACGTCATGCTTCAGAAATGTGGAAAATGGTCCGTTTTCAAATGTTTTATTTTTGAACGTCAGTTCACATTTGTAGGTGGATCATCAGTGTTAGAGCTAAAATTAGCATGTTTAAAGTGATTTTCATGCTTCCAGGGGCCCAAAACACAAGATTAATGGAATGGTTAAAAGTGCATGAAAATGGCCAATTTACTCACTCTGAGTTCTCAAAAAGGGTTTCTTCACCCCGGGAAGTTAATTAAATACCATTTGGAGGCATTTAATGTTCGAGCAAAAACGGCTGATTTTCGACAAAAGAGATAACACCCCCCCATTACGTCATGCTTCAGAAATGTGGAAAATGGTCCGTTTTCAAATGTTTTATTTTTGAACGTCAGTTCACATTTGTAGGTGGATCATCAGTGTTAGAGCTAAAATTAGCATGTTTAAAGTGATTTTCATGCTTCCAGGGGCTCGGGAAGTTAATTAAATACCATTTGGAGGCATTTAATGTTCGAGCAAAAACGGCTGATTTTCGACAAAAGAGATAACACCCCCCCATTACGTCATGCTTCAGAAATGTGGAAAATGGTCCGTTTTCAAATGTTTTATTTTTGAACGTCAGTTCACATTTGTAGGTGGATCATCAGTGTTAGAGCTAAAATTAGCATGTTTAAAGTGATTTTCATGCTTCCAGGGGCTCGGGAAGTTAATTAAATACCATTTGGAGGCATTTAATGTTCGAGCAAAAACGGCTGATTTTCGACAAAAGAGATAACACCCCCCCATTACGTCATGCTTCAGAAATGTGGAAAATGGTCCGTTTTCAAATGTTTTATTTTTGAACGTCAGTTCACATTTGTAGGTGGATCATCAGTGTTAGAGCTAAAATTAGCATGTTTAAAGTGATTTTCATGCTTCCAGGGGCTCGGGAAGTTAATTAAATACCATTTGGAGGCATTTAATGTTCGAGCAAAAACGGCTGATTTTCGACAAAAGAGATAACACCCCCCCATTACGTCATGCTTCAGAAATGTGGAAAATGGTCCGTTTTCAAATGTTTTATTTTTGAACGTCAGTTCACATTTGTAGGTGGATCATCAGTGTTAGAGCTAAAATTAGCATGTTTAAAGTGATTTTCATGCTTCCAGGGGCTCGGGAAGTTAATTAAATACCATTTGGAGGCATTTAATGTTCGAGCAAAAACGGCTGATTTTCGACAAAAGAGATAACACCCCCCCATTACGTCATGCTTCAGAAATGTGGAAAATGGTCCGTTTTCAAATGTTTTATTTTTGAACGTCAGTTCACATTTGTAGGTGGATCATCAGTGTTAGAGCTAAAATTAGCATGTTTAAAGTGATTTTCATGCTTCCAGGGGCTCGGGAAGTTAATTAAATACCATTTGGAGGCATTTAATGTTCGAGCAAAAACGGCTGATTTTCGACAAAAGAGATAACACCCCCCCATTACGTCATGCTTCAGAAATGTGGAAAATGGTCCGTTTTCAAATGTTTTATTTTTGAACGTCAGTTCACATTTGTAGGTGGATCATCAGTGTTAGAGCTAAAATTAGCATGTTTAAAGTGATTTTCATGCTTCCAGGGGCCCAAAACACAAGATTTATGGAATGGTTAAAAGTGCATGAAAATGGCCAATTTACTCACTCTGAGTTCTCAAAAAGGGTTTCTTCACCCCGGGAAGTTAATTAAATACCATTTGGAGGCATTTAATGTTCGAGCAAAAACGGCTGATTTTCGACAAAAGAGATAACACCCCCCCATTACGTCATGCTTCAGAAATGTGGAAAATGGTCCGTTTTCAAATGTTTTATTTTTGAACGTCAGTTCACATTTGTAGGTGGATCATCAGTGTTAGAGCTAAAATTAGCATGTTTAAAGTGATTTTCATGCTTCCAGGGGCCCAAAACACAAGATTTATGGAATGGTTAAAAGTGCATGAAAATGGCCAATTTACTCACTCTGAGTTCTCAAAAAGGGTTTCTTCACCCCGGGAAGTTAATTAAATACCATTTGGAGGCATTTAATGTTCGAGCAAAAACGGCTGATTTTCGACAAAAGAGATAACACCCCCCCATTACGTCATGCTTCAGAAATGTGGAAAATGGTCCGTTTTCAAATGTTTTATTTTTGAACGTCAGTTCACATTTGTAGGTGGATCATCAGTGTTAGAGCTAAAATTAGCATGTTTAAAGTGATTTTCATGCTTCCAGGGGCTCGGGAAGTTAATTAAATACCATTTGGAGGCATTTAATGTTCGAGCAAAAACGGCTGATTTTCGACAAAAGAGATAACACCCCCCCATTACGTCATGCTTCAGAAATGTGGAAAATGGTCCGTTTTAAAATGTTTTATTTTTGAACGTCAGTTCACATTTGTAGGTGGATCATCAGTGTTAGAGCTAAAATTAGCATGTTTAAAGTGATTTTCATGCTTCCAGGGGCCCAAAACACAAGATTTATGGAATGGTTAAAAGTGCATGAAAATGGCCAATTTACTCACTCTGAGTTCTCAAAAAGGGTTTCTTCACAAAGGGAAGTTAATTAAATACCATTTGGAGGCATTTAATGTTCGAGCAAAAACGGCTGATTTTCGACAAAAGAGATAACACCCCCACATTACGTCATGCTTCAGAAATGTGGAAAATGGTCCGTTTTCAAATGTTTTATTTTTGAACGTCAGTTCACATTTGTAGGTGGATCATCAGTGTTAGAGCTAAAATTAGCATGTTTAAAGTGATTTTCATGCTTCCAGGGGCCCAAAACACAAGATTTATGGAATGGTTAAAAGTGCATGAAAATGGCCAATTTACTCACTCTGAGTTCTCAAAAAGGGTTTCTTCACCCCGGGAAGTTAATTAAATACCATTTGGAGGCATTTAATGTTCGAGCAAAAACGGCTGATTTTCGACAAAAGAGATAACACCCCCCCATTACGTCATGCTTCAGAAATGTGGAAAATGGTCCGTTTTCAAATGTTTTATTTTTGAACGTCAGTTCACATTTGTAGGTGGATCATCAGTGTTAGAGCTAAAATTAGCATGTTTAAAGTGATTTTCATGCTTCCAGGGGCTCGGGAAGTTAATTAAATACCATTTGGAGGCATTTAATGTTCGAGCAAAAACGGCTGATTTTCGACAAAAGAGATAACACCTCCCCATTACGTCATGCTTCAGAAATGTGGAAAATGGTCCGTTTTCAAATGTTTTATTTTTGAACGTCAGTTCACATTTGTAGGTGGATCATCAGTGTTAGAGCTAAAATTAGCATGTTTAAAGTGATTTTCATGCTTCCAGGGGCCCAAAACACAAGATTTATGGAATGGTTAAAAGTGCATGAAAATGGCCAATTTACTCACTCTGAGTTCTCAAAAAGGGTTTCTTCACCCCGGGAAGTTAATTAAATACCATTTGGAGGCATTTAATGTTCGAGCAAAAACGGCTGATTTTCGACAAAAGAGATAACACCCCCCCATTACGTCATGCTTCAGAAATGTGGAAAATGGTCCGTTTTCAAATGTTTTATTTTTGAACGTCAGTTCACATTTGTAGGTGGATCATCAGTGTTAGAGCTAAAATTAGCATGTTTAAAGTGATTTTCATGCTTCCAGGGGCTCGGGAAGTTAATTAAATACCATTTGGAGGCATTTAATGTTCGAGCAAAAACGGCTGATTTTCGACAAAAGAGATAACACCCCCCCATTACGTCATGCTTCAGAAATGTGGAAAATGGTCCGTTTTCAAATGTTTTATTTTTGAACGTCAGTTCACATTTGTAGGTGGATCATCAGTGTTAGAGCTAAAATTAGCATGTTTAAAGTGATTTTCATGCTTCCAGGGGCTCGGGAAGTTAATTAAATACCATTTGGAGGCATTTAATGTTCGAGCAAAAACGGCTGATTTTCGACAAAAGAGATAACACCCCCCCATTACGTCATGCTTCAGAAATGTGGAAAATGGTCCGTTTTCAAATGTTTTATTTTTGAACGTCAGTTCACATTTGTAGGTGGATCATCAGTGTTAGAGCTAAAATTAGCATGTTTAAAGTGATTTTCATGCTTCCAGGGGCTCGGGAAGTTAATTAAATACCATTTGGAGGCATTTAATGTTCGAGCAAAAACGGCTGATTTTCGACAAAAGAGATAACACCCCCCCATTACGTCATGCTTCAGAAATGTGGAAAATGGTCCGTTTTCAAATGTTTTATTTTTGAACGTCAGTTCACATTTGTAGGTGGATCATCAGTGTTAGAGCTAAAATTAGCATGTTTAAAGTGATTTTCATGCTTCCAGGGGCTCGGGAAGTTAATTAAATACCATTTGGAGGCATTTAATGTTCGAGCAAAAACGGCTGATTTTCGACAAAAGAGATAACACCCCCCCATTACGTCATGCTTCAGAAATGTGGAAAATGGTCCGTTTTCAAATGTTTTATTTTTGAACGTCAGTTCACATTTGTAGGTGGATCATCAGTGTTAGAGCTAAAATTAGCA
This sequence comes from Lissotriton vulgaris, assembly GCF_964263255.1. Classification (NCBI taxonomy): domain Eukaryota; kingdom Metazoa; phylum Chordata; class Amphibia; order Caudata; family Salamandridae; genus Lissotriton; species Lissotriton vulgaris. The sequence continues at coordinate 15,382 of NW_028251777.1, read as the reverse complement.
TGTTTAAAGTGATTTTCATGCTTCCAGGGGCTCGGGAAGTTAATTAAATACCATTTGGAGGCATTTAATGTTCGAGCAAAAACGGCTGATTTTCGACAAAAGAGATAACACCCCCCCATTACGTCATGCTTCAGAAATGTGGAAAATGGTCCGTTTTCAAATGTTTTATTTTTGAACGTCAGTTCACATTTGTAGGTGGATCATCAGTGTTAGAGCTAAAATTAGCATGTTTAAAGTGATTTTCATGCTTCCAGGGGCCCAAAACACAAGATTTATGGAATGGTTAAAAGTGCATGAAAATGGCCAATTTACTCACTCTGAGTTCTCAAAAAGGGTTTCTTCACCCCGGGAAGTTAATTAAATACCATTTGGAGGCATTTAATGTTCGAGCAAAAACGGCTGATTTTCGACAAAAGAGATAACACCCCCCCATTACGTCATGCTTCAGAAATGTGGAAAATGGTCCGTTTTCAAATGTTTTATTTTTGAACGTCAGTTCACATTTGTAGGTGGATCATCAGTGTTAGAGCTAAAATTAGCATGTTTAAAGTGATTTTCATGCTTCCAGGGGCCCAAAACACAAGATTTATGGAATGGTTAAAAGTGCATGAAAATGGCCAATTTACTCACTCTGAGTTCTCAAAAAGGGTTTCTTCACCCCGGGAAGTTAATTAAATACCATTTGGAGGCATTTAATGTTCGAGCAAAAACGGCTGATTTTCGACAAAAGAGATAACACCCCCCATTACGTCATGCTTCAGAAATGTGGAAAATGGTCCGTTTTCAAATGTTTTATTTTTGAACGTCAGTTCACATTTGTAGGTGGATCATCAGTGTTAGAGCTAAAATTAGCATGTTTAAAGTGATTTTCATGCTTCCAGGGGCTCGGGAAGTTAATTAAATACCATTTGGAGTCATTTAATGTTCGAGCAAAAACGGCTGATTTTCGTCAAAAGAGATAACACCCCCCCATTACGTCATGCTTCAGAAATGTGGAAAATGGTCCGTTTTCAAATGTTTTATTTTTGAACGTCAGTTCACATTTGTAGGTGGATCATCAGTGTTAGAGCTAAAATTAGCATGTTTAAAGTGATTTTCATGCTTCCAGGGGCCCAAAACACAAGATTTATGGAATGGTTAAAAGTGCATGAAAATGGCCAATTTACTCACTCTGAGTTCTCAAAAAGGGTTTCTTCACAAAGGGAAGTTAATTAAATACCATTTGGAGGCATTTAATGTTTGAGCAAAAACGGCTGATTTTCGACAAAAGAGATAACACCCCCACATTACGTCATGCTTCAGAAATGTGGAAAATGGTCCGTTTTCAAATGTTTTATTTTTGAACGTCAGTTCACATTTGTAGGTGGATCATCAGTGTTAGAGCTAAAATTAGCATGTTTAAAGTGATTTTCATGCTTCCAGGGGCTCGGGAAGTTAATTAAATACCATTTGGAGGCATTTAATGTTCGAGCAAAAACGGCTGATTTTCGACAAAAGAGATAACACCCCCCCATTACGTCATGCTTCAGAAATGTGGAAAATGGTCCGTTTTCAAATGTTTTATTTTTGAACGTCAGTTCACATTTGTAGGTGGATCATCAGTGTTAGAGCTAAAATTAGCATGTTTAAAGTGATTTTCATGCTTCCAGGGGCCCAAAACACAAGATTTATGGAATGGTTAAAAGTGCATGAAAATGGCCAATTTACTCACTCTGAGTTCTCAAAAAGGGTTTCTTCACCCCGGGAAGTTAATTAAATACCATTTGGATGCATTTAATGTTCGAGCAAAAACGGCTGATTTTCGACAAAAGAGATAACACCCCCCCATTACGTCATGCTTCAGAAATGTGGAAAATGGTCCGTTTTCAAATGTTTTATTTTTGAACGTCAGTTCACATTTGTAGGTGGATCATCAGTGTTAGAGCTAAAATTAGCATGTTTAAAGTGATTTTCATGCTTCCAGGGGCCCAAAACACAAGATTTATGGAATGGTTAAAAGTGCATGAAAATGGCCAATTTACTCACTCTGAGTTCTCAAAAAGGGTTTCTTCACCCCGGGAAGTTAATTAAATACCATTTGGAGGCATTTAATGTTCGAGCAAAAACGGCTGATTTTCGACAAAAGAGATAACACCCCCCCATTACGTCATGCTTCAGAAATGTGGAAAATGGTCCGTTTTCAAATGTTTTATTTTTGAACGTCAGTTCACATTTGTAGGTGGATCATCAGTGTTAGAGCTAAAATTAGCATGTTTAAAGTTATTTTCATGCTTCCAGGGGCTCGGGAAGTTAATTAAATACCATTTGGAGGCATTTAATGTTCGAGCAAAAACGGCTGATTTTCGACAAAAGAGATAACACCCCCCCATTACGTCATGCTTCAGAAATGTGGAAAATGGTCCGTTTTCAAATGTTTTATTTTTGAACGTCAGTTCACATTTGTAGGTGGATCATCAGTGTTAGAGCTAAAATTAGCATGTTTAAAGTGATTTTCATGCTTCCAGGGGCTCGGGAAGTTAATTAAATACCATTTGGAGGCATTTAATGTTCGAGCAAAAACGGCTGATTTTCGACAAAAGAGATAACACCCCCCCATTACGTCATGCTTCAGAAATGTGGAAAATGGTCCGTTTTCAAATGTTTTATTTTTGAACGTCAGTTCACATTTGTAGGTGGATCATCAGTGTTAGAGCTAAAATTAGCATGTTTAAAGTGATTTTCATGCTTCCAGGGGCTCAGGAAGTTAATTAAATACCATTTGGAGGCATTTAATGTTCGAGCAAAAACGGCTGATTTTCGACGAAAGAGATAACACCCCCCCATTACGTCATGCTTCAGAAATGTGGAAAATGGTCCGTTTTCAAATGTTTTATTTTTGAACGTCAGTTCACATTTGTAGGTGGATCATCAGTGTTAGAGCTAAAATTAGCATGTTTAAAGTGATTTTCATGCTTCCAGGGGCCCAAAACACAAGATTTATGGAATGGTTAAAAGTGCATGAAAATGGCCAATTTACTCACTCTGAGTTCTCAAAAAGGGTTTCTTCACCCCGGGAAGTTAATTAAATACCATTTGGAGGCATTTAATGTTCGAGCAAAAACGGCTGATTTTCGACAAAAGAGATAACACCCCCCCATTACGTCATGCTTCAGAAATGTGGAAAATGGTCCGTTTTCAAATGTTTTATTTTTGAACGTCAGTTCACATTTGTAGGTGGATCATCAGTGTTAGAGCTAAAATTAGCATGTTTAAAGTGATTTTCATGCTTCCAGGGGCTCGGGAAGTTAATTAAATACCATTTGGAGGCATTTAATGTTCGAGCAAAAACGGCTGATTTTCGACAAAAGAGATAACACCCCCCCATTACGTCATGCTTCAGAAATGTGGAAAATGGTCCGTTTTCAAATGTTTTATTTTTGAACGTCAGTTCACATTTGTAGGTGGATCATCAGTGTTAGAGCTAAAATTAGCATGTTTAAAGTGATTTTCATGCTTCCAGGGGCTCGGGAAGTTAATTAAATACCATTTGGAGGCATTTAATGTTCGAGCAAAAACGGCTGATTTTCGACAAAAGAGATAACACCCCCCCATTACGTCATGCTTCAGAAATGTGGAAAATGGTCCGTTTTCAAATGTTTTATTTTTGAACGTCAGTTTACATTTGTAGGTGGATCATCAGTGTTAGAGCTAAAATTAGCATGTTTAAAGTGATTTTCATGCTTCCAGGGGCTCGGGAAGTTAATTAAATACCATTTGGAGGCATTTAATGTTCGAGCAAAAACGGCTGATTTTCGACAAAAGAGATAACACCCCCCCCATTACGTCATGCTTCAGAAATGTGGAAAATGGTCCGTTTTCAAATGTTTTATTTTTGAACGTCAGTTCACATTTGTAGGTGGATCATCAGTGTTAGAGCTAAAATTAGCATGTTTAAAGTGATTTTCATGCTTCCAGGGGCTCGGGAAGTTAATTAAATACCATTTGGAGGCATTTAATGTTCGAGCAAAAACGGCTGATTTTCGACAAAAGAGATAACACCCCCCATTACGTCATGCTTCAGAAATGTGGAAAATGGTCCGTTTTCAAATGTTTTATTTTTGAACGTCAGTTCACATTTGTAGGTGGATCATCAGTGTTAGAGCTAAAATTAGCATGTTTAAAGTGATTTTCATGCTTCCAGGGGCTCGGGAAGTTAATTAAATACCATTTGGAGGCATTTAATGTTCGAGCAAAAACGGCTGATTTTCGACAAAAGAGATAACACCCCCCCATTACGTCATGCTTCAGAAATGTGGAAAATGGTCCGTTTTCAAATGTTTTATTTTTGAACGTCAGTTCACATTTGTAGGTGGATCATCAGTGTTAGAGCTAAAATTAGCATGTTTAAAGTGATTTTCATGCTTCCAGGGGCCCAAAACACAAGATTTATGGAATGGTTAAAAGTGCATGAAAATGGCCAATTTACTCACTCTGAGTTCTCAAAAAGGGTTTCTTCACCCCGGGAAGTTAATTAAATACCATTTGGAGGCATTTAATGTTCGAGCAAAAACGGCTGATTTTCGACAAAAGAGATAACACCCCCCCATTACGTCATGCTTCAGAAATGTGGAAAATGGTCCGTTTTCAAATGTTTTATTTTTGAACGTCAGTTCACATTTGTAGGTGGATCATCAGTGTTAGAGCTAAAATTAGCATGTTTAAAGTGATTTTCATGCTTCCAGGGGCCCAAAACACAAGATTTATGGAATGGTTAAAAGTGCATGAAAATGGCCAATTTACTCACTCTGAGTTCTCAAAAAGGGTTTCTTCACCCCGGGAAGTTAATTAAATACCATTTGGAGGCATTTAATGTTCGAGCAAAAACGGCTGATTTTCGACAAAAGAGATAACACCCCCCCATTACGTCATGCTTCAGAAATGTGGAAAATGGTCCGTTTTCAAATGTTTTATTTTTGAACGTCAGTTCACATTTGTAGGTGGATCATCAGTGTTAGAGCTAAAATTAGCATGTTTAAAGTGATTTTCATGCTTCCAGGGGCTCGGGAAGTTAATTAAATACCATTTGGAGGCATTTAATGTTCGAGCAAAAACGGCTGATTTTCGACAAAAGAGATAACACCCCCCCATTACGTCATGCTTCAGAAATGTGGAAAATGGTCCGTTTTCAAATGTTTTATTTTTGAACGTCAGTTCACATTTGTAGGTGGATCATCAGTGTTAGAGCTAAAATTAGCATGTTTAAAGTGATTTTCATGCTTCCAGGGGCCCAAAACACAAGATTTATGGAATGGTTAAAAGTGCATGAAAATGGCCAATTTACTCACTCTGAGTTCTCAAAAGGGTTTCTTCACAAAGGGAAGTTAATTAAATACCATTTGGAGGCATTTAATGTTCGAGCAAAAACGGCTGATTTCGACAAAAGAGATAACACCCCCACATTACGTCATGCTTCAGAAATGTGGAAAATGGTCCGTTTTCAAATGTTTTATTTTTGAACGTCAGTTCACATTTGTAGGTGGATCATCAGTGTTAGAGCTAAAATTAGCATGTTTAAAGTGATTTTCATGCTTCCAGGGGCTCGGGAAGTTAATTAAATACCATTTGGAGGCATTTAATGTTCGAGCAAAAACGGCTGATTTTCGACAAAAGAGATAACACCCCCCCATTACGTCATGCTTCAGAAATGTGGAAAATGGTCCGTTTTCAAATGTTTTATTTTTGAACGTCAGTTCACATTTGTAGGTGGATCATCAGTGTTAGAGATAAAATTAGCATGTTTAAAGTGATTTTCATGCTTCCAGGGGCCCAAAACACAAGATTTATGGAATGGTTAAAAGTGCATGAAAATGGCCAATTTACTCACTCTGAGTTCTCAAAAAGGGTTTCTTCACCCCGGGAAGTTAATTAAATACCATTTGGAGGCATTTAATGTTCGAGCAAAAACGGCTGATTTTCGACAAAAGAGATAACACCCCCCCATTACGTCATGCTTCAGAAATGTGGAAAATGGTCCGTTTTCAAATGTTTTATTTTTGAACGTCAGTTCACATTTGTAGGTGGATCATCAGTGTTAGAGCTAAAATTAGCATGTTTAAAGTGATTTTCATGCTTCCAGGGGCCCAAAACACAAGATTTATGGAATGGTTAAAAGTGCATGAAAATGGCCAATTTACTCACTCTGAGTTCTCAAAAAGGGTTTCTTCACCCCGGGAAGTTAATTAAATACCATTTGGAGGCATTTAATGTTCGAGCAAAAACGGCTGATTTTCGACAAAAGAGATAACACCCCCCCATTACGTCATGCTTCAGAAATGTGGAAAATGGTCCGTTTTCAAATGTTTTATTTTTGAACGTCAGTTCACATTTGTAGGTGGATCATCAGTGTTAGAGCTAAAATTAGCATGTTTAAAGTGATTTTCATGCTTCCAGGGGCTCGGGAAGTTAATTAAATACCATTTGGAGGCATTTAATGTTCGAGAAAAAACGGCTGATTTTCGACAAAAGAGATAACACCCCCCCATTACGTCATGCTTCAGAAATGTGGAAAATGGTCCGTTTTCAAATGTTTTATTTTTGAACGTCAGTTCACATTTGTAGGTGGATCATCAGTGTTAGAGCTAAAATTAGCATGTTTAAAGTGATTTTCATGCTTCCAGGGGCTCGGGAAGTTAATTAAATACCATTTGGAGGCATTTAATGTTCGAGCAAAAACGGCTGATTTTCGACAAAAGAGATAACACCCCCCCATTACGTCATGCTTCAGAAATGTGGAAAATGGTCCGTTTTCAAATGTTTTATTTTTGAACGTCAGTTCACATTTGTAGGTGGATCATCAGTGTTAGAGCTAAAATTAGCATGTTTAAAGTGATTTTCATGCTTCCAGGGGCTCGGGAAGTTAATTAAATACCATTTGGAGGCATTTAATGTTCGAGCAAAAACGGCTGATTTTCGACAAAAGAGATAACACCCCCCCATTACGTCATGCTTCAGAAATGTGGAAAATGGTCCGTTTTCAAATGTTTTATTTTTGAACGTCAGTTCACATTTGTAGGTGGATCATCAGTGTTAGAGCTAAAATTAGCATGTTTAAAGTGATTTTCATGCTTCCAGGGGCTCGGGAAGTTAATTAAATACCATTTGGAGGCATTTAATGTTCGAGCAAAAACGGCTGATTTTCGACAAAAGAGATAACACCCCCCCATTACGTCATGCTTCAGAAATGTGGAAAATGGTCCGTTTTCAAATGTTTTATTTTTGAACGTCAGTTCACATTTGTAGGTGGATCATCAGTGTTAGAGCTAAAATTAGCATGTTTAAAGTGATTTTCATGCTTCCAGGGGCCCAAAACACAAGATTTATGGAATGGTTAAAAGTGCATGAAAATGGCCAATTTACTCACTCTGAGTTCTCAAAAAGGGTTTCTTCACCCCGGGGAAGTTAATTAAATACCATTTGGAGGCATTTAATGTTCGAGCAAAAACGGCTGATTTTCGACAAAAGAGATAACACCCCCCCATTACGTCATGCTTCAGAAATGTGGAAAATGGTCCGTTTTCAAATGTTTTATTTTTGAACGTCAGTTCACATTTGTAGGTGGATCATCAGTGTTAGAGCTAAAATTAGCATGTTTAAAGTGATTTTCATGCTTCCAGGGGCTCGGGAAGTTAATTAAATACCATTTGGAGGCATTTAATGTTCGAGCAAAAACGGCTGATTTTCGACAAAAGAGATAACACCCCCCATTACGTCATGCTTCAGAAATGTGGAAAATGGTCCGTTTTCAAATGTTTTATTTTTGAACGTCAGTTCACATTTGTAGGTGGATCATCAGTGTTAGAGCTAAAATTAGCATGTTTAAAGTGATTTTCATGCTTCCAGGGGCTCGGGAAGTTAATTAAATACCATTTGGAGGCATTTAATGTTCGAGCAAAAACGGCTGATTTTCGACAAAAGAGATAACACCCCCCCATTACGTCATGCTTCAGAAATGTGGAAAATGGTCCGTTTTCAAATGTTTTATTTTTGAACGTCAGTTCACATTTGTAGGTGGATCATCAGTGTTAGAGCTAAAATTAGCATGTTTAAAGTGATTTTCATGCTTCCAGGGGCCCAAAACACAAGATTTATGGAATGGTTAAAAGTGCATGAAAATGGCCAATTTACTCACTCTGAGTTCTCAAAAAGGGTTTCTTCACCCCGGGAAGTTAATTAAATACCATTTGGAGGCATTTAATGTTCGAGCAAAAACGGCTGATTTTCGACAAAAGAGATAACACCCCCCCATTACGTCATGCTTCAGAAATGTGGAAAATGGTCCGTTTTCAAATGTTTTATTTTTGAACGTCAGTTCACATTTGTAGGTGGATCATCAGTGTTAGAGCTAAAATTAGCATGTTTAAAGTGATTTTCATGCTTCCAGGGGCCCAAAACATAAGATTTATGGAATGGTTAAAAGTGCATGAAAATGGCCAATTTACTCACTCTGAGTTCTCAAAAAGGGTTTCTTCACCCCGGGAAGTTAATTAAATACCATTTGGAGGCATTTAATGTTCGAGCAAAAACGGCTGATTTTCGACAAAAGAGATAACACCCCCCCATTACGTCATGCTTCAGAAATGTGGAAAATGGTCCGTTTTCAAATGTTTTATTTTTGAACGTCAGTTCACATTTGTAGGTGGATCATCAGTGTTAGAGCTAAAATTAGCATGTTTAAAGTGATTTTCATGCTTCCAGGGGCTCGGGAAGTTAATTAAATACCATTTGGAGGCATTTAATGTTCGAGCAAAAACGGCTGATTTTCGACAAAAGAGATAACACCCCCCCATTACGTCATGCTTCAGAAATGTGGAAAATGGTCCGTTTTCAAATGTTTTATTTTTGAACGTCAGTTTACATTTGTAGGTGGATCATCAGTGTTAGAGCTAAAATTAGCATGTTTAAAGTGATTTTCATGCTTCCAGGGGGCTCGGGAAGTTAATTAAATACCATTTGGAGGCATTTAATGTTCGAGCAAAAACGGCTGATTTTCGACAAAAGAGATAACACCCCCCCCATTACGTCATGCTTCAGAAATGTGGAAAATGGTCCGTTTTCAAATGTTTTATTTTTGAACGTCAGTTCACATTTGTAGGTGGATCATCAGTGTTAGAGCTAAAATTAGCATGTTTAAAGTGATTTTCATGCTTCCAGGGGCTCGGGAAGTTAATTAAATACCATTTGGAGGCATTTAATGTTCGAGCAAAAACGGCTGATTTTCGACAAAAGAGATAACACCCCCCATTACGTCATGCTTCAGAAATGTGGAAAATGGTCCGTTTTCAAATGTTTTATTTTTGAACGTCAGTTCACATTTGTAGGTGGATCATCAGTGTTAGAGCTAAAATTAGCATGTTTAAAGTGATTTTCATGCTTCCAGGGGCTCGGGAAGTTAATTAAATACCATTTGGAGGCATTTAATGTTCGAGCAAAAACGGCTGATTTTCGACAAAAGAGATAACACCCCCCCATTACGTCATGCTTCAGAAATGTGGAAAATGGTCCGTTTTCAAATGTTTTATTTTTGAACGTCAGTTCACATTTGTAGGTGGATCATCAGTGTTAGAGCTAAAATTAGCATGTTTAAAGTGATTTTCATGCTTCCAGGGGCCCAAAACACAAGATTTATGGAATGGTTAAAAGTGCATGAAAATGGCCAATTTACTCACTCTGAGTTCTCAAAAAGGGTTTCTTCACCCCGGGAAGTTAATTAAATACCATTTGGAGGCATTTAATGTTCGAGCAAAAACGGCTGATTTTCGACAAAAGAGATAACACCCCCCCATTACGTCATGCTTCAGAAATGTGGAAAATGGTCCGTTTTCAAATGTTTTATTTTTGAACGTCAGTTCACATTTGTAGGTGGATCATCAGTGTTAGAGCTAAAATTAGCATGTTTAAAGTGATTTTCATGCTTCCAGGGGCCCAAAACACAAGATTTATGGAATGGTTAAAAGTGCATGAAAATGGCCAATTTACTCACTCTGAGTTCTCAAAAAGGGTTTCTTCACCCCGGGAAGTTAATTAAATACCATTTGGAGGCATTTAATGTTCGAGCAAAAACGGCTGATTTTCGACAAAAGAGATAACACCCCCCCATTACGTCATGCTTCAGAAATGTGGAAAATGGTCCGTTTTCAAATGTTTTATTTTTGAACGTCAGTTCACATTTGTAGGTGGATCATCAGTGTTAGAGCTAAAATTAGCATGTTTAAAGTGATTTTCATGCTTCCAGGGGCTCGGGAAGTTAATTAAATACCATTTGGAGGCATTTAATGTTCGAGCAAAAACGGCTGATTTTCGACAAAAGAGATAACACCCCCCCATTACGTCATGCTTCAGAAATGTGGAAAATGGTCCGTTTTCAAATGTTTTATTTTTGAACGTCAGTTCACATTTGTAGGTGGATCATCAGTGTTAGAGCTAAAATTAGCATGTTTAAAGTGATTTTCATGCTTCCAGGGGCCCAAAACACAAGATTTATGGAATGGTTAAAAGTGCATGAAAATGGCCAATTTACTCACTCTGAGTTCTCAAAAAGGGTTTCTTCACAAAGGGAAGTTAATTAAATACCATTTGGAGGCATTTAATGTTCGAGCAAAAACGGCTGATTTCGACAAAAGAGATAACACCCCCACATTACGTCATGCTTCAGAAATGTGGAAAATGGTCCGTTTTCAAATGTTTTATTTTTGAACGTCAGTTCACATTTGTAGGTGGATCATCAGTGTTAGAGCTAAAATTAGCATGTTTAAAGTGATTTTCATGCTTCCAGGGGCTCGGGAAGTTAATTAAATACCATTTGGAGGCATTTAATGTTCGAGCAAAAACGGCTGATTTTCGACAAAAGAGATAACACCCCCCCATTACGTCATGCTTCAGAAATGTGGAAAATGGTCCGTTTTCAAATGTTTTATTTTTGAACGTCAGTTCACATTTGTAGGTGGATCATCAGTGTTAGAGATAAAATTAGCATGTTTAAAGTGATTTTCATGCTTCCAGGGGCCCAAAACACAAGATTTATGGAATGGTTAAAAGTGCATGAAAATGGCCAATTTACTCACTCTGAGTTCTCAAAAAGGGTTTCTTCACCCCGGGAAGTTAATTAAATACCATTTGGAGGCATTTAATGTTCGAGCAAAAACGGCTGATTTTCGACAAAAGAGATAACACCCCCCCATTACGTCATGCTTCAGAAATGTGGAAAATGGTCCGTTTTCAAATGTTTTATTTTTGAACGTCAGTTCACATTTGTAGGTGGATCATCAGTGTTAGAGCTAAAATTAGCATGTTTAAAGTGATTTTCATGCTTCCAGGGGCCCAAAACACAAGATTTATGGAATGGTTAAAAGTGCATGAAAATGGCCAATTTACTCACTCTGAGTTCTCAAAAAGGGTTTCTTCACCCCGGGAAGTTAATTAAATACCATTTGGAGGCATTTAATGTTCGAGCAAAAACGGCTGATTTTCGACAAAAGAGATAACACCCCCCCATTACGTCATGCTTCAGAAATGTGGAAAATGGTCCGTTTTCAAATGTTTTATTTTTGAACGTCAGTTCACATTTGTAGGTGGATCATCAGTGTTAGAGCTAAAATTAGCATGTTTAAAGTGATTTTCATGCTTCCAGGGGCTCGGGAAGTTAATTAAATACCATTTGGAGGCATTTAATGTTCGAGAAAAAACGGCTGATTTTCGACAAAAGAGATAACACCCCCCCATTACGTCATGCTTCAGAAATGTGGAAAATGGTCCGTTTTCAAATGTTTTATTTTTGAACGTCAGTTCACATTTGTAGGTGGATCATCAGTGTTAGAGCTAAAATTAGCATGTTTAAAGTGATTTTCATGCTTCCAGGGGCTCGGGAAGTTAATTAAATACCATTTGGAGGCATTTAATGTTCGAGCAAAAACGGCTGATTTTCGACAAAAGAGATAACACCCCCCCATTACGTCATGCTTCAGAAATGTGGAAAATGGTCCGTTTTCAAATGTTTTATTTTTGAACGTCAGTTCACATTTGTAGGTGGATCATCAGTGTTAGAGCTAAAATTAGCATGTTTAAAGTGATTTTCATGCTTCCAGGGGCTCGGGAAGTTAATTAAATACCATTTGGAGGCATTTAATGTTCGAGCAAAAACGGCTGATTTTCGACAAAAGAGATAACACCCCCCCATTACGTCATGCTTCAGAAATGTGGAAAATGGTCCGTTTTCAAATGTTTTATTTTTGAACGTCAGTTCACATTTGTAGGTGGATCATCAGTGTTAGAGCTAAAATTAGCATGTTTAAAGTGATTTTCATGCTTCCAGGGGCTCGGGAAGTTAATTAAATACCATTTGGAGGCATTTAATGTTCGAGCAAAAACGGCTGATTTTCGACGAAAGAGATAACACCCCCCCATTACGTCATGCTTCAGAAATGTGGAAAATGGTCCGTTTTCAAATGTTTTATTTTTGAACGTCAGTTCACATTTGTAGGTGGATCATCAGTGTTAGAGCTAAAATTAGCATGTTTAAAGTGATTTTCATGCTTCCAGGGGCCCAAAACACAAGATTTATGGAATGGTTAAAAGTGCATGAAAATGGCCAATTTACTCACTCTGAGTTCTCAAAAAGGGTTTCTTCACCCCGGGAAGTTAATTAAATACCATTTGGAGGCATTTAATGTTCGAGCAAAAACGGCTGATTTTCGACAAAAGAGATAACACCCCCCCATTACGTCATGCTTCAGAAATGTGGAAAATGGTCCGTTTTCAAATGTTTTATTTTTGAACGTCAGTTCACATTTGTAGGTGGATCATCAGTGTTAGAGCTAAAATTAGCATGTTTAAAGTGATTTTCATGCTTCCAGGGGCTCGGGAAGTTAATTAAATACCATTTGGAGGCATTTAATGTTCGAGCAAAAACGGCTGATTTTCGACAAAAGAGATAACACCCCCCATTACGTCATGCTTCAGAAATGTGGAAAATGGTCCGTTTTCAAATGTTTTATTTTTGAACGTCAGTTCACATTTGTAGGTGGATCATCAGTGTTAGAGCTAAAATTAGCATGTTTAAAGTGATTTTCATGCTTCCAGGGGCTCGGGAAGTTAATTAAATACCATTTGGAGGCATTTAATGTTCGAGCAAAAACGGCTGATTTTCGACGAAAGAGATAACACCCCCCCATTACGTCATGCTTCAGAAATGTGGAAAATGGTCCGTTTTCAAATGTTTTATTTTTGAACGTCAGTTCACATTTGTAGGTGGATCATCAGTGTTAGAGCTAAAATTAGCATGTTTAAAGTGATTTTCATGCTTCCAGGGGCCCAAAACACAAGATTTATGGAATGGTTAAAAGTGCATGAAAATGGCCAATTTACTCACTCTGAGTTCTCAAAAAGGGTTTCTTCACCCGGGAAGTTAATTAAATACCATTTGGAGGCATTTAATGTTCGAGCAAAAACGGCTGATTTTCGACAAAAGAGATAACACCCCCCCATTACGTCATGCTTCAGAAATGTGGAAAATGGTCCGTTTTCAAATGTTTTATTTTTGAACGTCAGTTCACATTTGTAGGTGGATCATCAGTGTTAGAGCTAAAATTAGCATGTTTAAAGTGATTTTCATGCTTCCAGGGGCTCGGGAAGTTAATTAAATACCATTTGGAGGCATTTAATGTTCGAGCAAAAACGGCTGATTTTCGACGAAAGAGATAACACCCCCCCATTACGTCATGCTTCAGAAATGTGGAAAATGGTCCGTTTTCAAATGTTTTATTTTTGAACGTCAGTTCACATTTGTAGGTGGATCATCAGTGTTAGAGCTAAAATTAGCATGTTTAAAGTGATTTTCATGCTTCCAGGGGCCCAAAACACAAGATTTATGGAATGGTTAAAAGTGCATGAAAATGGCCAATTTACTCACTCTGAGTTCTCAAAAAGGGTTTCTTCACCCCGGGAAGTTAATTAAATACCATTTGGAGGCATTTAATGTTCGAGCAAAAACGGCTGATTTTCGACAAAAGAGATAACACCCCCCCATTACGTCATGCTTCAGAAATGTGGAAAATGGTCCGTTTTCAAATGTTTTATTTTTGAACGTCAGTTCACATTTGTAGGTGGATCATCAGTGTTAGAGCTAAAATTAGCATGTTTAAAGTGATTTTCATGCTTCCAGGGGCTCGGGAAGTTAATTAAATACCATTTGGAGGCATTTAATGTTCGAGCAAAAACGGCTGATTTTCGACAAAAGAGATAACACCCCCCATTACGTCATGCTTCAGAAATGTGGAAAATGGTCCGTTTTCAAATGTTTTATTTTTGAACGTCAGTTCACATTTGTAGGTGGATCATCAGTGTTAGAGCTAAAATTAGCATGTTTAAAGTGATTTTCATGCTTCCAGGGGCTCGGGAAGTTAATTAAATACCATTTGGAGGCATTTAATGTTCGAGCAAAAACGGCTGATTTTCGACAAAAGAGATAACACCCCCCCATTACGTCATGCTTCAGAAATGTGGAAAATGGTCCGTTTTCAAATGTTTTATTTTTGAACGTCAGTTCACATTTGTAGGTGGATCATCAGTGTTAGAGCTAAAATTAGCATGTTTAAAGTGATTTTCATGCTTCCAGGGGCCCAAAACACAAGATTTATGGAATGGTTAAAAGTGCATGAAAATGGCCAATTTACTCACTCTGAGTTCTCAAAAAGGGTTTCTTCACCCCGGGAAGTTAATTAAATACCATTTGGAGGCATTTAATGTTCGAGCAAAAAACGGCTGATTTTCGACAAAAGAGATAACACCCCCCCATTACGTCATGCTTCAGAAATGTGGAAAATGGTCCGTTTTCAAATGTTTTATTTTTGAACGTCAGTTCACATTTGTAGGTGGATCATCAGTGTTAGAGCTAAAATTAGCATGTTTAAAGTGATTTTCATGCTTCCAGGGGCCCAAAACATAAGATTTATGGAATGGTTAAAAGTGCATGAAAATGGCCAATTTACTCACTCTGAGTTCTCAAAAAGGGTTTCTTCACCCCGGGAAGTTAATTAAATACCATTTGGAGGCATTTAATGTTCGAGCAAAAACGGCTGATTTTCGACAAAAGAGATAACACCCCCCCATTACGTCATGCTTCAGAAATGTGGAAAATGGTCCGTTTTCAAATGTTTTATTTTTGAACGTCAGTTCACATTTGTAGGTGGATCATCAGTGTTAGAGCTAAAATTAGCATGTTTAAAGTGATTTTCATGCTTCCAGGGGCTCGGGAAGTTAATTAAATACCATTTGGAGGCATTTAATGTTCGAGCAAAAACGGCTGATTTTCGACAAAAGAGATAACACCCCCCCATTACGTCATGCTTCA
>NW_028251776.1:0-52607 GCF_964263255.1 Lissotriton vulgaris | reverse complement strand
TAATGGTCTCGGGAGATTGGCACCAATAAAACACCTTTAGCTAGAGTGGTCACATTCCCAAAACACCATAAAGTCTGATGCCACACATAGGGGCCGATTAGGATGGCGGACGGATTACCTCCGCCGGGCCGGCGGTAAGCACCGCCGGCGGGGGCAATCCGTCCGCCATCCTCACAGAAATGACCCCCGCCACATTAGGATGGCGGGGGAGTCCGCGGCGGATGGCAAGACCATCTGCCGCTTTCAGACCAAGGACACAGGGCAGAAGAAGGATAGAAGGAGGCACTATTAGAACGATGGGCTGTGTCGAGGTGGAATGATCTACAATTCCTTTCCAGAACCCGCAAAGTCAGGTATCTGCGCCTTCCCCACCATACACAGGCACAGAAGTTTCCACTCTGATGCCTGCTGTCCCTGCCTTTCCTACACAGGGTTACAACCATCCACCGGTCAAGGGGGTCGAACGCCCCCCACACCGGGCAGTGAGCCATTAGCTCTAGGGCTGGGAGGTTTGCCCAACCGCCTAACTAAAGAGACTCCAGCCTCTCACCGGTTTGGCGCTAAAGTTCCCTCAAGCTTGAGCCCCCCATCTGCCACATTCAAAACATCAAGCCTCAGCAACCCTGGACAGAGACTTCCTTAGTGAGGGGGGGGGGGGTAGAGAAAGGGATCCTAGCCCTCTGAGTTCTAACATCAAGGTTAGCCACTGCTGGTCCCAAGCACGTGATAATTACTGACCGACCAAGAGAGAGATAATAGCGAGAGATGATTGGGATGACTTGCCTGCCCGTTCTGTGACCTACTAGCAGATGGGTCTAAGGAGGGGAAACAATTTGGACGGTCCTGGCCTAAGGGGGGGGGCGGGGGGGGAGGGTCATTTGAGCCAGAGGACATAGCTATGGAAGTGCATTGCATCAGATATGGGAAAGACAATCCTGACTGGGATTTCCCTTACATGCAGCAATGCTTCATAACATGGGAGGGAAAGCAAGTTGAGACAAGAAGGAAAACCAGAGTAAGTAGAAAGAGGATGGGTCGGGACCAGGATGCCACTACAGTCTCCCTGAACAAGGAGCAGGCAATCTTGGTCAGAACAGCTGTAGCCGTGATGGCACAGAAGGCAACAGCATCAATGGAAGTGCCACTGCAGAGGTTCAGGAAGGAACTAGCAAGTAGCAACAGGGTTCAAGGAAGTTGTGCAGGGAACCCCCAGGGCTGGGACCGAGCTGCATCCTCCCCTTCCATCGCAGATCCGATGAAGCAGCAGTGCCAACGGGAGTCAGCCACGCACCCATCGGGCGAAATAGTCATGCTGGACCCCTCGGAAGGTGAATGCAGTCAGGTACTGACAGTCATGGTGCAGTAGAATGCTGAAGAACTTGTTTTTTATGTCTATCATAGAAAAGTAGCGGGCGTCTGCTGTATGCTAGTTAGTGTGACATAAGGGTCCGGTACTACAGGAAACTCTTTGACCACAATGTAATTAAGGGGTGCAGGTCCTACACCAGACGCCTGACCGGAAAGATCAGTGTTTTGCATGGAGGACCTCTTGGTCAATTAGCTCTTGGATTGTGGATGCTATACCCTGGTCTGCCTCCTAGGAGAGTGGGTAATGGTGCACACAGGGCAGGATGACACCTTCCCTCAATGTTATTCTTACGGGTTTGGAGGTGCTGATGAGTCCTACATCGTAGTGACCCATGGCCACAGCTGTGGTGCTACCATTGCCAATCTTGTTCCTGTCATGTTGTTAATACTACCATGGGCGACGGTGCCTCATTCTGTGATGCCACCCTAACTTGGATGAAATTGGTGAAGACAATCTTTGCAATTCATCTTGGACATCGACGAGTCCACGCTCAGCTTGCATGGCCCTGCCTCAGTGCCCCGCAAGTCACCATCCCGTGGCGGTGTGCCTGTGCCGGCCGCTGTGCTTCCGGGCCCAAAAACACTGTGCTGCTCAAGGCAGTGACCCTTGCTGTTCGTACCTTGTTCTACTGATTGTCTGCTCACTGTTGTGGTTTTTGACACCACCAACCAACCCTTGAATGGTGGCTTACACTACCCAACACCAATCTAGCACAGGCGTCACTGGAGATGTGACCATGGCAATAAATAGGGCCGGGCGCACGTGCCCCTAGCCAGTTTCACAAACTCACTCAGTGTGTCCGTGTGGTAATTATGTATAAATGAGCAGGAAGCTTTGACTTTGTTTTACTATAGATCGCGCTCTTAAGGATACTACTCGTACTGGGAGGTCCCTACTTTTAGACTCCCAACTGTTTACCATAATGGACTCCGGGCTCATGAATCCCACAACTGATGATTCTACCTATTTATTGCAACTAATGAATGTATACTGGTATTGCCTCGCACCATGACATCTTCATACTAGAGAAGAATGGGGTACTCCTGTTGATTTCTTACATATACATCTTTACCGTCCGAAGTCTTGAGAAAGTCGTCTAACTGAGGTAATTGAAATTTTCATGGTCAAGTATGTCCCCTAACGTGTACCCCATCGTCTCCATGTACGAGTTTAAAGTGCATGTAACTTCCCTCCGCAACCGAATCTGAAGACGCAAATACATTTGCGTCCAACATTAACATGTCCTCTATCAGATCCACCATGAATGGATTGATAATTCAGTTCCTAACTATGCCTTGCCAACGTCTTTTCATGGTGCACTTTCACGTTTTTCCTGGCTCTGCAGAGCTAGGCCCTGATTCCTGCCCTCGAACCACTTTTTGTCTCCGTCTCTGAAAGCTGCAGCGTGGAGCTGCATCCCTGACCTCTGCCTTACTTCCTGCCAAGCGACGCGGTGCCTGGCTCGGCCTGGCCTGCCTGCCAAACAGTATTTTGCCTTCAAGTTATCAGTGTAGCCGGCTCAGCCTCCTCGAAAACACATTCCTGTCTAGTGAAATAGGTAAACAGCTCCCCGGCTGCAGAGCAAAGGGCCAAGCCTCCCTGTCTCCCTCATGTAATTCATAGCTCCCGTTACCGTGGTAGGTCCATGGCCCCGCGCATTGCACTTAGACACATATGCATTCAGTATAGAATAGTCTCTGCCCGAGAGACCTTTTACTTCAGATTACACCTACCCCAAATACCAGATATCAGACATGTTATAGGAACAGGTCGGTCTGACATGTCAGACGTCTGTCTCTTCTACTAGTGCTAAAAGTCAGACCCTCAGCTTTCTCCAGATACACGTCAATCACACGTCATACCAGCTGCGCGCGCACCCAGGTTATAGGTTTTAGCTGACTCTGCAAAATCTTCTATGTTTCCACCCACTTATGACACTTTTCTGTGACGTTTCCAGCACACTCCTCCATGCACGCCTTTGTACACGCCTTTTTGCTACGCACATTCACTTGTCACGCCTACTGTATTCATTGCTATTGCACCGTTATACTATATATGTCATGTACTGTTAATAAATCGCTGACATCTTTTTGCCATCATTGCATATACCCCCGAAACCTTGTATTGATGGAATTGATTTCCATGGCTCGAGCCATCCTGAATTAAAGCCCATATGACTCAGACACCCCGGACTCTGCCTCTCATTTGATTGAGCTATTCTTTCTTGACAGTAATTATACGGTAAAAATTGACAGGTAAATTATATTTACCACATAATTTGGCGCCCGAACAGGGACCCCTCCCCCACCCCACGCGCCGGCGATGCGTCGCAGGCCTTGCCCCCTGCCACAGCCGTGACGGACTTCTATGCGCATCTGCAGGTTTTCCTGTATCTCCCTCAGGCCTACGGAGGTGACGGAGACTGCGATCGACATCCAGACGAGGCGGTGAGGAGTGCGGAGGATCCCGACCAGAGACCAGCCGAGAGAACAGTGTCCGAGGTGTCCAGAGGCCCACCTGTCCGAAACGACGAGGCGCATGCGTAGCAGCAGTGACGTCGTAGCGATCCAGTCCAGACGAGTTTCCGAGGCCTTCCGTTCCGTGCTTCCCGGTGAGTACCGTTGCTGGGGACGCATCAAGACGGGTGCATTGATTTGTATCCGGTCAAGACGGGTTTGGGTACACAGATCCGGTCTGCACTGTTTTAGCAGTGTATCTGTACTGTTTAGCAGTGCATCTAGTAATTCAGTTATTCAGCGGTTCAGTTTAGTTTTCGTTTTAGAATTCGTTAATAGTCAGTATCTGTTCGAAATGTTTCGATGTGTTTAATATCGTGGTATGAGTGATTGTTTGCATATTACTGTGTTCATTGTGTTTGTGTTCAAAATAGAGGTAGCAATGCCTTTGTTCTCGAAATTACGACAGATAGGAACTAGGAAAGGGATACTTGAAGAAGCTGTTCCCATCCCACCTAGGGACACTCCAGGACATTTTATGTACCATAAACATGGCTTAGATGCCATACTGTACTTAGACTTATGGGTGGATTATACAAAAGACCTGGCAGAGAATCAGAGATGGCCCGTTACAGGGACATGGGATGCCGAGTGCATCATGAGAGTAGAAGAGGCGTTATGGAAAAAGAAAGCCAGACAATCACAGAAAGATGCCATTGAATTGTGGTGCAAAGAATCGCATAGGCGGACAGAGAAAGCACTCAGAAAAGCAGAGAAGAGTAGAGAAGATTCCGAAAAAGCTAAAGAAAAAGAACTACTAGAAGAAGGACAGCGAGTCAGAATCGAACAACATGAAAGACAGAGTAACGCCCTTATAACAGGATTGTATCCAGTTCTGGCCGAGGGTCGAGGGCCCAAGGCAACCCCGGAAATACCAAATGATCTGCCCCCTCCACTAGTTCCGACCAAAGTACATCATAAACAGACCGCAGCAGATATTTTCCTTTCTTCCTATTTAGATGATGTAGCTCCCGCATATACCAATGTACCTCGACAACCCGCTAATAATGATCAGCCACCTGATCAGCCACAGCATCTTCCTGCTGATCTAGCCACGACCCCTCCTCGTCATCAAATTCCTGCACCTGTTGTCACTTCCCCTGCTGGTCCCCTTACTCTTGGTCCTAATAACCCTTTTGGTACAGATACGACGCAGAGGCAGTCGTCCCCGATAAATATACCTTACCCACACCCATTAACATCGAGTCATGCTCACGGTTCTGCCTCAGGAGGTGCTTCAGGAGGTTCCCATCACACTCCGCCACCGTTACACCGAGTGACAATGAGAGAAATAGCAATGTCGCGTACACCTAAAGCAAGCCCAGCCGAAACACTTACAGATTGTAGATACGATCCAGATGCCTGGTAAGACAAGACCCATGATGTTAGCCTCACTACGTCTACGCCGTGTTACAGATTATCTGCTGTTGTTACCAAACATGCCTGAACATCTAGATAACATATATCATTTTGTTAGAACAGGAGAAAGGCCAAAATGTGTTCGCGAAGCCATGGCACACGAGAAAGTTGAGACACAAAGTATGATATTGCGATTTCTGATTAATTGTTTGATAAGGGTACAAGACCAGCCAGGCTTTTCGCAAGAGGAGATGGAGGGATTGACGAGGTGGAGTCAGAATATTGCAGATTGTAAGCATGATAAAGAGAAATGTATAGCGGCCATGACTAGAAAGATCCGTAAAGAAATAATAGCAATACATGCCAGACGAGAGACTGACAAGCCTCTCGAATCTGACGATAAAGACACCTCAGAGGAGGACGAACCAGAAGATTCAGCAGCGACCCAAGTGGCTCCAGGCACAATAGCTTATGTAGGTAGGGCGAAACTCCCTAAACAGTATACTCTTGATAGGCCTTTTGACAGACCCATTCGCCTAGAAAACAAGAAACGTTACCTTTCCCCGATTCCAGACCAATGTTCCCTTGAACATATTTTCCAAGTTACTGATAGAATCCTGAAAGAAAGAGTAGGTTATCATGAACTCACTACCTTGCGTGATCAGGAACTAGCCCGGTCCGCAGTCCAATGGGCCGGGATGACAGTATATATAAAGATGACTTAGTAGTGCAAACATTTAAGTCTTACTCCAGGAGAACAGCGACTAGCTGGTATATACATGAACCAACATCTTATTATACAGTACGAAAATCAACAATCTGATCCAGGTCCGTTGTATAACCTATTACAAGACCTACTCCTGAATAGATGGAGAGGCCTAGGTACTGATTTGATTAATGTAATTCTCGAACAACGCAATAAATACAGGACGTTTTTGACCCCACGTTTTGTGCCTGTTCCACCCCCAGTAAGCAATCCTTTTCACCTAGACAGACAGAACCCTTTACAAGAAGTACATCCCATCCGGAAACCGGATGATACACTAGAACGCGTATTTGTATATACGCCCATAACTAAAATGGAATTATTGGAAATGAAGAAAATAGTGCCTAGTCATGATAAAGATCCAGCAGGGTTTCACCGTGAAATAAAAGACATGTTACTCATGGGAGATTATACTTATTCCGATATTATGAAAATACTGAAAGTGTTATTGTCTGCCGGTATTTACGAGAAACTCAAAGAAAAAGAATGGGAGGTGGGAGACAAAAAGATTAATTGGACTGAATTGGAAGACGAAGACAAGGGTTTAGGTCTTGGGGATAAGACTAAAGCGTTACCAGGATTATTAGTACAGGTCCTGCCAAGATTATTGACAACTAAAAAGGAGGACTGGGATGCAATCTCAGCCTGCAAACAGAAACACGATGAAGACACTAGTGATTTTTATTCTAGATTCGAGAAATGTTTTATCGTTAATAGTGGCCTGAAAACAAGTAGCGAGTCATACCCACACCTATTTGTAACCAAATTGGTTGAGAATTCATTACCCCAGGTTAAGAACCGTGTATTGAAAGTCGAGAGCACATGGCAAGCAAATACGCCATCCCAAATGTTACAAATGTTACAGTACCACCAGAACAGAATTAGGGAGGAACATGATCACGAACAAAGACGAATGAAAGACACGAAAATGAAAATGCTAGTTGCTCAGTCAGTTCCAGCTGATGGTCAGAAAAAGGGTACGACACAGTCCAATAATTCGGCGGCTCCCGTTAAAGGGACATGCAACTATTGTAAACAGCCAGGCCATTATGTAAACGAGTGTGCAGTTCTGAAGCACAATATCGCCACAGGTAAAACTAAAGAGAGACCACGTCCACCTAGACAGGACCAGGTCCAACAACACATTCCACAGAATGTACAACCTATGCATGTTCCACAACAGACCGTAGCGGTACCACAGCCCCAACCCATTGCCGCGACACAGCATGTCACACAACAGATGTACCAGTATGCACAATCTGATTACCCCGATTATCAGCAGTACACATGAAACAGCCTAGAGAGGGAGGTTGGCTTGCCTCTTATTGAAGTTCCTGTAGATCAAGAGGGTCCTTATGTACATAGTCAGGTATTAGGTAAGGATAGAAGGTTTTTGATTGACACAGGGGCAAGCAGAACTACCATCAGTCATAACGAGGTTCCAGGGGCACCCCTCTCAGGCTCACAGAATGTTTCCCTTGGATTTTCAGGAAAGCCTATTGTTAATGAAGTATCAAAACCTGTTCCCCTTGCAGTTGGTCCATTATCCCGTACTACTGATTTATTGCTTACGAAATCATGTCCAGAAAACTTGCTTGGTATAAAGACTCTGAAAGCTCTAGGAGCTGTAATTTGTTGTTCTCCGGAAGGAGTAAGGCTGTTCCTTCGTGATTTCAAGGGCCATTATGTGTTGAGAGATTTTGATCCCAGGTTACAGAATGTTCCTGCACATTTATGGGCACAAGGCCCCACTGATGTAGGTTGTATGCACATTACACCTTATCGTGTTACACTCAAGCCAGGAGTAGTACTGCCCCGAATCCGACAATACAAGTTACCACCTGATGCTGTAGTGGCTTTACTGAAAATCATTGACGAGCTCATTGCACAAGGAGTGGTTGTAGAAACCGACTCCAATGTTTGTAATTCCCCTATCATTCCGATTCTTAAACGCACTGATCCAAATGCACCTCCAGTCTATCGACTAGTGATTGATTTACGAGAATTGAATAAATGCATTGTACCACAGTATCCTGTAGTTCCAGACATCCCTTCATTATTGACAGCTATTGATTCAGAGGTGACGTTCTTTACTGTAATCGATCTCAAGAACGCCTTCTTTAGTGTCCCCATTGATCCGGAAAGCCAGTATCTTTTCGGATTCTGTTTAAATGGCCGTAGCTTCAAATTTGCACGCGCCCCTCAAGGATTCACAGAAAGCCCCAGCATCTACAGCCAAGCGTTGAAACGACAACTTGACAATATACGCATGCCTCCTAACACTGCCCTACTCCAATATGTCGATGATCTATTGATCACCGCCCGAAGTGAACCAGAATGTGAACAAGCATCACTGACAGTTTTGTTTTTCCTGGCGGACAAGGGACACAAGGTGTCTCCTTCGAAGCTACAATTCTGCGCCCAGCAAGTGGTGTACCTTGGGCACTTGCTGTCCAAGGAGGGGAGACGGTTGACACCAGATCGTATCCAGTTAATTGCACATCTTCCACAACCCAAGACACAGAAGGAAGTACGAGCCTTTATTGGTCTCACTTCCTATTGCAGACAATGGATTCCCCAATATGCATTTCTAGCTAAACCATTTATACAGTTGACAACACAAGAGGCAGCGTCTTCGTCTGTCCTCCCATGGACTCAGGAACATACACAAGCTTTTGACGAATTAAAGAAAGCCTTATGTCAAGCACCTGTTTTAGCGACACCATGTTACAGCAAACCTTTTACGCTTTTTGTCACAGAACGCGATGGCACAGCGTTGTCGGTTCTCACTCAAGTTCAAGCAGACAAATACAGACCGTGTGCTTATTTTTCGAGCACATTAGATCCAGTAGCCCAGGCCTTGCCTGCGTGCTTAAAATCAGTTGCAGCAACAGCCCTAGCAATCAGACAAAGTGATTCCATTGTATTGGGACACCAATTGACAGTACAGGTTCCACACTCTGTGGAAGTTCTCCTGAACAGAACACAGACTCAGCACTTGACCATAGCACGACTGACAGGTTATGAATTGACATTATTCCAACCACACATAGAAATCAGACGTTGCAATACACTGAATCCTGCTACACTTTTACCATCAAGCACAACAGATCCTACTCCACATGACTGCGTGGAGGTCATTGATACTATCACGAAGCCCAGACAAGACTTGACAGATGTTGCATTACCCGATCCAGGCCTGACACTTTATGTGGATGGTTCATGTATGAGAACAAGTACAGGAGAGTTAGTGGCCGCATATGCAGTGACCACTGAAACTGAAGTCTTAGAAACACATCGCATTGACACCCTGTCAGCCCAAGCAGCAGAGCTCATTGCTCTGACCCAAGCCTGTATACGAGCCAAGAACCTTAAAGTAAACATATGCACCGATTCACGTTATGCATTTGGAGTCGTACACGACTTCGGTGTCCTCTGGCAAGAAAGAGGTTTTCTGACCTCTCACGGAGCCAAATTCCAGCATGGTCCCCTCATTCAAGCTCTGTTAGAAGCAATACATCTGCCTACAGCCATAGCCATCATGAAGTGCAAGGCACATACAAAAGTCACGGACACAATTTCCCAGGGTAATGACTTTGCGGATCGAACAGCGAAACATACAGCACAGACTCATACTCATACGACTGATATGACAAAGACTGATGTATCGTCACTGACACATTGCATGACAGTTAGGGACCCCACACAAGATGTCATTGAAATACAGACACATGCTACTCCAGACGAAATCAAGAAATGGGCTGAACAAGGAGGGGTCCAGACTGAACAGGGATGGATGACGAGGGGAAAGACCACATGGTTTCTCCCCGACTCTATGGTCCAAGTAATTATCAACACTGCACATAGTCCAGCACATTTAGGAGAGAAAGCCATGTTAGACAGTTTACAGAACCTCTGGTTTAACAAACATTTAAGAGCAGCAGCAAAACAGAAAGTGCGTACCTGCATGATCTGTTGTCAGTTCAACCCAGGAAAAGGTATTCCCGTGGAACGAGGTGGATTTCATCCTCCCGACCATCCTTTTGAAGTCCTCCAGATGGATTATATCCAGATGGACAGATGCAGAGGTTTTAAATATGTCCTTGTAGTTGTATGTGCCCTATCCTGATGGACAGAAGCATATCCCGTCCCAGATTACACTGCTCCGACCACTGCCAAGCAGTTGGTTCGTGAATTTTTCCCGCGGTACGGTTTGCCCCGTGTCGTATATTCGGACAATGGTCAGCCATTCTCGTCCAAACTCATGAAGCAGGTTTCCCTTCTGTTAGGTTATCAGTGGAAATTCCACTGTGTCCGACATCCCGAGGCAGCAGGTCTCGTGGAGCGACATAATCAGACTCTGAAAACTCGTCTTGCCAAGGTGTGTAAAGAGAAAGGAGTAGATTGGATAGTAGCTTTGCCAGTTGCCCTCTTTTACATGAGAATGGTAGCCCATTCTAGGACAGGGCTATCCCCGTATGAGGTGGTCTTCGGTAGACCTCCTAATATGTGGGGGACGCCTATGCCAAGAAAGATTACTGATGTTGATAGTACTATGCTGACAGATTACCTTGCTTCCTTGATGTCTGCACTACAATCATGTCGTTCACAGGTTGCAGCAGCCTTTCCAGATAACACCGAGGTGAAACCGCATGAGCTGGTCCCCGGAGATGTAGTCATTGTGCGCAACTTCGACCGGTCAAGCCCTCTGGAGCCCCGTTGGAAAGATCCGAAGATCGTCTTGTTAACCACCAGGACTGCGGTGAAACTTGAGGGAAGAAAAACTTGGCTCCACTCGAGTCATGTGAAACGATTTTATGGACTTCCGCCAAAGACTGATTCCCAGCCTTGCCACATTCCAGAGACTGATACTAAACTCCCCCTGGTAGAGAAAGCTCCTCAGCAGGAGTTCCGTATGAAGTTGAGGTCTAGTAAGTCAGACAGTTTAATTGTTTAAGTCCCCTCCTGGGTGAAGCGGTTAGACAGTTTTCTTGACATGTACAAGTTAGACCCCAATAGAGAGAGAGATAGACAGGAGATCCAGAAAACAAATCATTATTGCAAAAATCTCCGTAGTCGATGTATCTGCACACTGATTATTATGTTTTTTCTGAGTCTTACGTTAATTTGCATCAGTTGGATGCTATGTATGTATTTTCCGATTGCACATTCTTTTTCTAATGACACTGCAGAGCACACGTTTAGTGAAGTACCCCCACACGAATTGTCTTATCGACTTGCGCTGCGCAACAATACATTCATTCGTATGTTATACCATTCTCACCAGATCAACAATGCTACAAATTGTTGGATATGTGGCCGACTCCCTCCCTATCAGAATTACAAGGGAGCTCTGCCCCTCTTTCCTTACCCGTTTACACATAATGGTTCCTGTGGTGCATGGTTTAGTTTAATATCTTCTTTAGACACTGAATCCAGAGTTTCCCAAGGCAAATGGATATGGGGGAACCTGAACACAGTCATGAACAAAGCATGTTTCCCAGATGAAGAAGGTCTTCCATAAATGACAGGGACCGATCTAGAAAATGAAGTGTATAGATTAGGCAACTTTACACTTAACCTCATGATATTAAATGTTCAGTCAGATACTAGTCCAGACTTGCCATCTATATCAGTTTTACCAGCAAAAGGTGTATTATGCGTCAGAAAGAATGGTTCAGTACATCTAGGCCATAGTGACTGTACTACTGTGGTCGAATTCAGTGATGAAGGCAGGTCTACATTCAAAGCTTCCCGACATTCCTATTTCATTTGTGGCCATACAGCTTATGTACGTTTACCTCTAGACTGGGATGGTACTTGTTTCATTGCATTCCTATTGCCACCAGTTTTCCTAGCCCCATCTGACTATCACAGGAATTCCCGCCTCAATCTCGTTAGGCACAAGAGAGATCTTCCAATAGTTGATCAGACTGAAACCGCATGGGAACAATATACAGATTTCAATAAAGGATTCTTTCCCTATTTAGGTACTGTCTCCAATAGTAAACTGATACGCAAATTGACCAGAATTCTCGAAGCAGTAGTGAATGAGACTACTTCAGCTTTGGGCAACTTAACAGAGGAGCAGTCTGCTATGAGACTTGTTGTTCTTCAGAACCGCCTAGTCCTTGACGTCATCCTGGCCGATAGGGGCGGAGCTTGTAGAGTCATCGGATCCAGTTGTTGCGTGTTTATTCCTAATAACGCGCCATCAGTCTATAAGGCCATCACCAGACTTCACGAAATTGCCCATCAGATACATCAGAATCCAGGCTCCTGGACTTGGTCCGGTTGGCTCTGGAGTGTAATAACAGCCTGGGGATGGAAGCTATTGTCATTCATAGGGATTATATTGGCCATAGTATTCAGTTGTTGTTTATGTCTTCAATGTGGGCCAGCGATTTGCGGCTTGTGCGCCACAGCTTGTATTCCCCGCTCAAGTTCACGTTCCCATTCCCGAAGAAAGAAAGAAGAACAGATGATGTTATATGAACAGATAGATGGTCTCATGAAAATAGATATATCCTAATGGGTCCGTAGGGGACAAGGAGGGAATGAGGTAATTGAAATTTTCATGGTCAAGTATGTCCCCTAACGTGTACCCCATCGTCTCCATGTACGAGTTTAAAGTGCATGTAACTTCCCTCCGCAACCGAATCTGAAGACGCAAATACATTTGCGTCCAACGTTAACATGTCCTCTATCAGATCCACCATGAATGGATTGATAATTCAGTTCCTAACTATGCCTTGCCAACGTCTTTTCATGGTGCACTTTCACGTTTTTCCTGGCTCTGCAGAGCTAGGCCCTGATTCCTGCCCTCGAACCACTTTTTGTCTCCGTCT
The DNA here is from genome assembly GCF_964263255.1 of Lissotriton vulgaris. Classification (NCBI taxonomy): domain Eukaryota; kingdom Metazoa; phylum Chordata; class Amphibia; order Caudata; family Salamandridae; genus Lissotriton; species Lissotriton vulgaris. The sequence goes on along the minus strand of NW_028251776.1, from coordinate 39,749 downwards.
CTGAAAGCTGCAGCGTGGAGATGCATCCCTGACCTCTGCCTTACTTCCTGCCAAGCGACGCGGTACCTGGCTCGGCCTGGCCTGCCTGCCAAACAGTATTTTGCCTTCAAGTTATCAGTGTAGCCGGCTCAGCCTCCTCGAAAACACATTCCTGTCTAGTGAAATAGGTAAACAGCTCCCCGGCTGCAGAGGAAAGGGCCAAGCCTCCCTGTCTCCCTCATGTAATTCATAGCTCCCGTTACCGTGGTAGGTCCATGGCCCTGCGCATTGCACTTAGACACATATGCATTCAGTATAGAATAGCCTCTGCCCGAGAGACCTTTTACTTCAGATTACACCTACCCCAAATACCAGATATCAGACATGTTATAGGAACAGGTCGGTCTGACATGTCAGACGTCTGTCTCTTCTACTAGTGCTAAAAGTCAGACCCTCAGCTTTCTCCAGATACACGTCAATCACACGTCATACCAGCTGCGCGTGCACCCAGGTTATAGGTTTTAGCTGACTCTGCAAAATCTTCTATGTATCCACCCACTTATGACACTTTTCTGTGACGTTTCCAGCACACTCCTCCGTGCACGCCTTTGTACACGCCTTTTTGCTACGCACATTCACTTGTCACGCCTACTGTATTCATTGCTATTGCACCGTTATACTATATATGTCATGTACTGTTAATAAATCGCTGACATCTTTTTGCCATCATTGCATATACCCCCGAACCCTTGTATTGATGGAATTGATTTCCATGGCTCGAGCCATCCTGAATTAAAGCCCATATGACTCAGACACCCCGGACTCTGCCTCTCATTTGATTGAGCTATTCTTTCTTGACAGTAATTATACGGTAAAAATTGACAGGTAAATTATATTTACCACATAATTGCGAAACACGCGTCAGCAGTTTTTTCCTCTATACATACGTGTCAACTTCATTGGAGATCAAGATGACTTTATATTGATCGTATCACCTTTTGTTTTGTGTGGAACTAAATTGACTACTGGCTAATGTTAGTCAGTGAATACTTTTTTGTGCTGTGCTCTGTCTCTATTGTTATGGTCATTATGTGCAAATTGTGTTTAACACACACCATAACACCCATCTGTTATACACACATAACATACATTCCATGGGTGACGTGGCTCAAGAGGCAGTCTGTAACAAATAGTTTCCGCTAGACACAAATACAAACTGTAATACTCAGTGTGCAGCATACACTCGTCACCCAATTTGTAACACCCAGTAAGTGTTTCACATTGTAATGCTGAGCACTGAGCCTCTATCATACATCTTACAATCTACCCTCTAGCACAGTTCACAAGACCCGGTGTGAGACACACAGCACAAAATGGATTCTGTAACACACACCACAGTACCCCACCTGCAGCTCACACTGTGCTCCCAATACTTTAAGACCCTGTGTGTAACACATAACTCAACATCTAGTTTTAAAAACTAATTGTACAACACACACACTGCAAAACTCAACCTGCATAACACCCGTTCATGAATCCTCTGACCTATATATGGTGTGGCTTTAGCAGAAAATTAGTGTTGCCTATATATGATTCAGCACCTCTTTACTGGACAGAGTAGTGAGCTAAAAACGTAGAAAGTCTTTACTTCTTATTTTTTCCTGGTGCATGTTTTAGGCGATATCAGCTCTGACTTATAACACATTTAATGAAATGTCCTTTCAAATGTTTTTTATTGGCACTATGGTAAAGTTGCATAAAGTAATCCTCTTGTACATTGGGTGTGCTGGAAGGATGCTTTCATTCTGATGTTCCGCACAACATATTCTGCCCAGTCAACCATGACAAGGATTTGCTGAGCCACATCAGGAGCAAGAGGAACTAACCCCATAGATAGCAAAGGAAATGTACCTATATGAAATTTCTATTTGTGCGGGATAAAAGCATTTAGCCCCTTTAGCTACTATTTCCATGCAGAGAGCTTACCAGAGGCAGCAAGGCTTCGGAGGAAACCGGTGCACTCATTATGTAGTCAAATGGGGTGCATGCCATTCTCAGTGCATAGCTGGATGTCTTCATGGTCTGGCCAACCCTGGTGTTCCCACAGTCATCAGAAGGGGTTCTCCACCACCTGTGAGGGGCGTCAAGCAGGAAGGAAGGCAGTGAGACTGTGGAGGTCTTCATCAGGTAAAATGTGTTCAACTTTGGCTTCTTCCTTGCATGTTTAACAGAGAGGGGTGATTACGCTATCAAAATTGGCCCTCTGTTGTAATGCATTTGGCATTGCAGCGTGCGCAATGCCATTCATTTTATTTATTTATTCATGTACTTACCTCAGTTCGGCCATATGCCGGAGTTTACTACTCCCCACCCTGCCCCTTCCCGCCCCACCGCCCCGCAGCACTCCCTCAGTCACTAAATGTGAGAATGAACACAGAATTAAAACATTACATAATTGGAAAGAGATGTAAAAAAAATTAACAAAGGCTAATAAAATCTTTTGGAACAAGAATAATGCATAATCATATTGGCAAATATTATAATAAAAAGAAATATTTTTAGAGGAGAGGAGTAATTAGGGTAAAGAGTTGTATCACCATAATAAAAGAATGTGTTCCCAAAGAAAAAAATGTGTCTGTTTTGTTATATACAGAGATAGAGGAAAGAAAAGAGCAGAAGAAAAGGGGGGTAACGAGGGGGGAAGAGAGAAAGAAGAAAGGAGGGGCAAATTAATGGAGTAAAAATGGGTGTTATAGGAAAGATGAGGATAGAAATGTAGTAAAATGTAACCGTAATAAATCAGATGTAATCTTTAGATAAATAGAAGAATGGGAGGCAGAGGCAATTCTATGTTCATCACAAATCAAATTCCACCAGAGCAAAAAGGAAAGTTTAGAGTTATCTTTCCAACTTGTTAATATAACTTTAAAGGCAATAGCAATAAAAAGGTCAAATAAAATAGTTTTGGAAGGGAGGAGGTCGAAATCAGCAGATATGTTACCTAAAAAGATATTGTGAATAGCAAATGGAACATCACAAGAAAAAATCAGTAGACATTTTGACCATATAGCTTCCCAAAAGTCATAAACCTTGGGACAATAATTAAGTAAATGCATCAACGAGCCTTCAGAAGAGAGAAAGGTCCAACATAATGGAGTAATAGAATGGTCAATTTTATGTAGAAAGAGGGGAGTAATTACAACTCAGTTAAAATTAAAATATAAGGATTGTGTACAATTGGCAGCTTTGGTGGTTTTGAAAATCTTTTGCCACATATGATCCCATTGATGAACAGAAAGTGATTGAGATAAGTCTTGTTTCCAAAGTAATTCGATAGAAGATTTACTCTGAGTGCTAGTAGGTGAGGATAAAGGTTTATATATAAAAGAGGCACTGGGAGTTGGGTCAAGGGGAATTTGAAATAAGGGTGTAACAGGAGTCAAAGAAATAGGAGTAGGGTTGGAGTTAAAAATGTGTAAAAAGTTTGGGAGAACAGGAGACAATGTATTATACTGATGAATACAAGAGTCAGGAAGGTTACATTTCTCTTGTAATATGGAATGGGTAGAATAAATTTATTAACTATCAATTGATGTACATAAAAATGCCCTTTTCCTTCCAGTGCTTGTAGTAGAAAGATTTGTGGCGGAATTTAATATGCTTATTAAACCATATGGAAGAGGACAACGAGGATTGATAAGGATCAAAACCTTGGAAAAAAGGATATGTAGTAGATTGCGAGAATATTTTAAGATAGGGTATTTGGAAATGAAAATACAATTGGTCATAAACATAATATCCTGAAAAGAAAAGTCATTTAACAATGAGCATTCAGAAGCAACCCATGTTGGCATAGATGAAGTTGATAATCTTTAGACATGGCATAAAATTGATGAATCAAAAAAGCAGTGTGATATAATTTAAACTCAGGAAAGCAGACACCATCCTCTGATTTTGGACGAGTTAGTTTAGATAGAGCAATACGAGCGCGTTTGTTGTTCCATAAAAATTTGGTACAAATACAAATAATTTAAGAGAAATAATAGTTAGGGATTTTAAAAGGTAACATTGAGAGTGTGAAAAGCACCTGGGGAACAATCATCATTTTAATCGTATCCAGTCTGCCCCACCAGGATAAAATAATGGGGACCAGGAAGACAGTAAATTGGTGATTTTCAGTTTTAAGGAAGAAAAATTATGGGTGAAAGTGTCAGGAATATTTGAGGAAAACCATGTTCCTAAGTATTTAATCTTTTTGGGGCACCAAGTGAAGCTGGTTGTATCAAACATGTAACGATAACATGATAAATGTAAAGGTGAAATCTCAGTTTTGGAAAAATTAAGTTTGTAACTAGAGACAGTGGAAAACAAAGCAATCTCTTGTAAAAAAAAAAGGGGGAAGGGAGTTGCAGGATTTGGACATGTAAATAAGGATATTATCTGCATATGCAGAAAGTTTAATTTGATGGGAGTTAAGATTAAAACCAGTAATATTAGGGTTTAGTCTACTATGTTCAAGAAAGGTTCTAAACAAAGGAGAAAAAATTATGGCAAAAGAGGGCAACCCCGAGGGGTGCCTCTATGCAAGTGGAAATATGAAGAAAAAAGACAGTTGACAAATACACAAGCACGCTGGCAGTATATACTAGTTTGATATAAGAAATAAACCTTTGACCAAAACCAAACAGAGTATAGAGCATATATTGCCAATTTATTTGTCAAAAGCTTTTTCAGCATCAAATGAGAGGGCAGCTAAAGGAGAAGAGTACTTTTTTCCAAGGGCAAGAATATTTGAAAACATTCTAGCATTATCAGAGGCAAGTCAACCTTTAACAAAGCCAGCTTGATCTGGTTTAGATGAGGGATAATCTTTTCTAAGAGGGAAGCTAAAATCTTTACAAAAATGTTACAATTATAATTCATCAGTGAGATGGGTCGAAAATTGTGACAAAAGGAAGAGTCTTTGTCTGGTTTGTGAATAACAACCATATGGGCTTCTAAAAAAGAGCTGCATGCTTTAGAATTGGAGAGGAATGAGTTAATTTGGTGGAAAGATTGTGGAAAAAGTTAAGAATAGTTCTACTGAGAGACGATCCGGTCCCGGGGCTTTGGCCTTTTTTAAAGATTCAAAAGCATTGGTTATCTCCTGAAGGGAGATATAATTTCCAAGAGGTAAAAAAGTATCGGGAAGAGAGGGGGTTTTGGGATACCTTGGAAAAAAGTTTCAAAATCCTTTTAGGAAGGAATCGCATCTTCTGTATATAAAAGTTCATAATACAATGTCTGAATCGGAGGAAAGAAGTTTATTGGTTGTTTATGAGTGGATAGGTCCAATATTTTTAAGTTCTGATTTGATTTTTAAATAGTTGGTTAACATTTTCCTCGCCTTAGTTTGGCCTCCAATAAATTTAGATATAATCTTAAGGAGAATGTAATAAGCATCAACAGTGGCAATTTTATTAAAGGGCTGTAATCAATTCTTGCAGTGTGGAAGAGGATTTAGAGGAAAAGTAATTGTGTTCCAGGGTTTTGATCTTTTGAAGAGTTTCCTAATATTTAGCATTGAGTAATTTCCTTTTCTTTGCAGAGTAAGCAATGGTAAAGGCTCCGAATGACGCTTTAAAAGCATCCCAATTGTTATGAACCGAGATATCCGAAGGCTTGTTGAATTGAAAAAAATCATTAATGAAGGAGGTCGCTTCCGAAATGAAGGTTTGGTCTGAGAGTAGGTGATTGTTAAAACACCAATGGCCTTGTGTGCAAGTGTTAAGGGACATGTCAAAAGAGGCAGACATAGGGACATGGGCAGGAATAAAAATAGAACCCATTTCAGAGGAATGGATAAAAGGGAGTAATGACTTAGAAACGAGAATATAATCAATACAGGACAACGTATGCTGAACAGGTGAAAAGAATGTAAATTTGCAAATATCTTGACTACGTGTTTTCCATACATCATAAAAAGGACAAGAGGCGATGGCAGATTGAAATGATTTGTGGGTCTTATAAGGTTTAAATTTGCATTTAGATTTTCTATCAGAGAAAGGATCTAGCCAATTATTAAAATCGCCACCAACGATTATATTGGGGTTAGAGATCGAGGATAGTTTCAATTTCCTACAATGCCAAAATGGTAGGTTGGGTTTGACAGGGCTATAAATGTTAAAGAAAGTGACTTGTTTTTTTACAAATAATAGCGTCAACCAGAGCCCATTGCCCATTGCCCATTGGAATCCCATTCAGTTTATAATATTTGTGCATTAATTGATTTATGAAATAAAATAGCAACATCGCCATGGCGGTCAACAGCGGGAGTGAAAGCAATTTGATTAACCCATTGACGTTTAAGCTTAAGAGATTCCACATCATTACAATGAGTCTCCTGTAAAAAGGCAACATGAGTATTACGTTTGGATAAATGAGACAATATCTTTTGACGTTTGACAGGATGATCTAGACCACATACATTATTATTGTTATTTTTAGTGACATTTGTAGAGCACTAACAGTTACCCAAAGAAGTCTTGGAGCTATATCAAGTCCTGCCGGGGACTAAAGTGGTGGGGGTATTGACAAGATTAATTAATAAAAAGCCATGTTTTAAATGCCTTCCTGAAGGCCATTACATTTGTCATGCATCCGAGGTGTAATGGGAGGGCGCTCCATGCTTTGGCTGCACTGGCTAACAAGCTACTGCCACCCCAATTGGCTTTTTTTCACAAAGGGCACCACCACCAGTTTTGCATCTGGTGACCGCAGTGATCTTTTTGTATATACCAGCAAAACCTCTGTTTTAAGTAGTCTAGCCCAGCTCCATGAAGGGCTTTGAAGACCAGACATAGGCTCTAAACTGAGTTTGCTTCTTGACCAGCAGCCATTGAAGTTTTTTGATCTCAGCTGAGATTGAGGATTATTTTGGTGTGCCAGTAAGAAGTCTGGCTGCAGCATTCTGCAGGATCTTTAATTTGTTCATAGATCCTTCTTGGATATTGAGATATAGACTATTACAGTAATCCAGCCTGGACATTGTTAACACTAGCCTGTGATAACTGCTTGTTGAGTGTCTTTGTGCAGCAGTGACATTATTTTCCTACATGATCTGAGGATGTATGATATCGATGATGCCACTGTGTTCACCTGGTCCCTAAAGCTAAGCTTATTATCAATAAACACTCCCAGGCTCTTCACCTTCCTACTAGGTGTGGGTAGCTGACCACAAGCATCCGGCCAACAGTCAGGGGTCCAGAAGATGGTGCTATTGCTGAACCACACAACCTCTGTTTTACCAGAGTTGAGTCTTAGGCAATTTTGAGCCATCCAGACCCCCACAGCATGCATGCGGTCCTTGAGATGGGAAGCTCTTCTGGCCAAATAGACACCACAATTTGGGTGTCATCTACGTAGGAAGTCAGACTAAAGCCAAAGGATTCAATTGGGGGCAACAATGAGGACACATAAATATTAAAGAGTTTCAGACTTATTGAAGACCCCTGCAGAACTCCACAGGGCAGAGAGAATGATTTGGACTTGAATTCGCCCAGGGCAACAGTTTGATTTCTATTTGATAGAAAGGATTTGAGTAGTTTCCAAGCGGTGCCCTGGACTCCAATCTCATGCAATCGGTCCATCAACAAAGCATGATGGAGGGTACCAAAGGCTGCTGAAAGATCCAACATGATCAATGCAGCCTTTCCTCCCTGGTCAAGTATAGTCGTAATCTCTTCTGCAGACTTGAGTAGCTCAGTCTCTGTGCTGTGCCCCACTCTGAAACCATACTGGGTTGGATTCAGTGCCTGAGAGTTTTGCAGAAACGAGTTAGGTTAAGCATTCATGTTTCTCTCTATGACTTTCACCAGGAGTGGTAGTCTGGATATGGGTCTAAAGTTGGTTGGTACTTTAGCGTTGAGGCTGGTTTTTAGGTCTCGCGACCTATCGATGTGCGCAAGCGCATCGAGCGGAGCGAGAATTCATGTGGCGAAAACATCTTCAAACCAAAGGGCTTTCAGCCCCGCGGTTTTCATGAAGTTCACGTGAACATGCACGCGCATCGCATGCAAGCCCAGCCTCTCCCGCCCCCATCCGGCATCAGGCTTCTCCTCCCCTAGCAGCACTCCTCCCACACCAGCAACTCCCCCCTCCCACACCAGCACCTCCCCTCTCTCTCCACGCAATCACAGCCTCCCCCTCCCACACCGGCACCTCCCCCCTCCCACACCAGCACCTCCTTTCTCTTTCCACGCAATCACAGCCTCCCCCTCCCACACCAGCACCTCCCCCCTCCCACACCAGCACCTCCCCTCTCTCTCGGCTTTTCCAGCTCTTCCCTCCCACTCTCTCACTCTCCCGCCCCAACCCGACTTGTTCTTGGCGTCTCTTGCCAGCTCGAGCCTGCCCTAAGCACGGGCTCGTGTTACACATCCCTCCCTCGCACGGCAGCCAGACCACTTCCTAATTACAAGGGCGGTATGTGATTATTTTCATTTGTTTACGTTGGCAGATTTATAAAGCACGAGCTTGGCCCGAGGGCCCTGGAGCGCGGCCCATCAGCAGTAGCTTTCATTGCACAAGACGATATTAATATGTTTTTCGAGGTACGAGGGAGTCCAGCGTTTAATCTCTTCCTTGTGCAGTCTCTTCCTACTGATCCCTTCTATATCCTCTGCCATGCCTTCGGTGCAGTCTCTTCCTTGTGTGCAGTCTCTTCGTACCAGCACCTCCCCCCTCCCACACCAGCACCTCCCCTCTCTCTCGGCTTTTCCAGCTCTTCCCTCCCACTCTCTCACTCTCCCGCCCCAACCCGACTTGTTCTTGGCGTCTCTTGCCAGCTCGAGCCTGCCCTAAGCACGGGCTCGTGTTACACACCCCTCCCTCGCACGGCAGCCAGACCACTTCCTAATTACAAGGCCGGTATGTGATTATTTTCGTTTGTTTACGTTGGCAGATTTATAAAGCACGAGCTTGGCCCGAGGGCCCTGGAGCGCGGCCCATCAGCAGTAGCTTTCATTGCACAAGACGATAGTAATATGTTTTTCGAGGTACGAGGGAGTCCAGCGTTTAATCTCTTCCTTGTGCAGTCTCTTCCTACTGATCCCTTCTATATCCTCTGCCATGCCTTCGGTGCAGTCTCTTCCTTGTGTGCAGTCTCTTCGTACCAACACCTCCCCCCTCCCACACCAGCACCTCCCCTCTCTCTCGGCTTTTCCAGCTCTTCCCTCCCACTCTCTCACTCTCCCGCCCCAACCCGACTTGTTCTTGGCGTCTCTTGCCAGCTCGAGCCTGCCCTAAGCACGGGCTCATGTTACACACCCCTCCCTCGCACGGCAGCCAGACCACTTCCTAATTACAAGGCCGGTATGTGATTATTTTCGTTTGTTTACGTTGGCAGATTTATAAAGCACGAGCTTGGCCCGAGGGCCCTGGAGCGCGGGCCATCAGCAGTAGCTTTCATTGCACAAGACGATATTAATATGTTTTTCGAGGTACGAGGGAGTCCAGCGTTTAATCTCTTCCTTGTGCAGTCTCTTCCTACTGATCCCTTCTATATCCTCTGCCATGCCTTCGGTGCAGTCTCTTCCTTGTGTGCAGTCTCTTCGTACTGATCCTCTCTGTACCCTCTACCATGCCTTCGCTGCAGTCTCTTCCTTGTGTGCAGTCTCTTCGTACTAATCCTCTCTGTACCCTGAACCTGTCCAAGGGCTCCACATCTGGCTCAGTATATAATCATGGAGAGCAAGTGATGATCAAATACAACAGTAACGCATTCATAATCGGCGGCTCATTTAAATGCTGTGTACTTTAGCTTTCCGAACAGACTTGATAACAATATTAATAAGAATATAGAGTACATGTAGTAATTTCCACCCGTTTACTATTATCACTGTACCAACATCGGCATGGCGCCTTCCTGCCACGTGTATGGTCTCTTATGGCTTTCAGAATCTACCCTATCCGCAAGGTTGTGGGATTTCCTATTGATCAGAGCTCTGATGCTCAAGTTTTAATGTGTTTTGTTAGTGGATCGTGATGGTGTATACTATGTGCAAGGCCATGTGCGTGGTAGGCATCAGTCGAAGAGCATAAATACAAGCAGTGGGCTGGCTCCTGCCGGTGACCGGCACCGGCAGACTGCAGTTCTAAAAGGAATGTGCTGATAGGGCACAAGTCCTAAAACAAGCATTGGCATAACCAATAGGTCTCGCCCTTAGGGACACCAACACAGCACTCAGAGACACCACCACACCACTGATGTACACCACAAAATCAATCAGGGACACCACCACATCACTCAGGGACACCACCACATCACTCAGGGACACCACCACATCACTCAGGGACATCACCACATCACTCTGGGACACCACCACATCACTCAGGGACACCGCCACATCACTCGGGGACACCACCACATCACTCTGGGGCACCACCACATCACTCAAAGACACCACCACATCACTCGGGAACACCACCACATCACTCACGGACACCACCACATCACTCGGGCACACCACCACACCACTCAGGGACTCCACCACATCACTCTGGGACAACACCACATCACTCTGGGACTCCACCACATCGATCTAATACACCACCACATCACTCAGCACCATAACAGCATCACTCAGCACCACAACAGCACTGTCCTTGCTGGCTAACAACAAGCATTCCCATAGCCAATAGGACTCGCATTAGGAAAGTGTAAGCTATTGGCTTTGTAAATAACAATGCTATTAATTTATATATTTTCAATGCCAACACATATTAAAAAAATAATTGTCATTTACAATACCAATAGCTCACACTTTCCTAATGCGAGACCTATTGGCAACGCCAGTGCTTGTTTTATCAGGGGAAGAATGGATGCCTATTTCCAATCTCTAGGAAAATATCCTTCCAAGTACATTGTGTTTAGGATGGAAGTCAATATTCGTAAAACTAGCTAGGCTGCCAAACTTACTATGGATATTGGGCATTGATTATATGGGGAGCCTGACTTTACTTTCACGAGAAGATTGAAAGTGTCCCATGCCATTAAAGGGGCAAATCTGTCCAATAGAAAGGCATCACTTTTTTCTACCTTAGAACTAATCGTTAGATCAGTAGTTGTTCTCGTTGTTGAGTCAGAGAAACACCTGCCTGCAGCGGGGGTGCCGATTACATGACGCCTCATTGTGGATTTCACCTGCGCTGATGACTCTGGCCGCGGTCAAGGGCTTCCTGTATGAGTGTAGTGGTGGCACTCTTAGCTCCTGAGTTCAGGCTGGCTTCAGAGCCGTAGATGGCAGATTTGATGCGTTGGATAAAAAGCTGGCTGATATGGGTGCGAAGGTCCAGGCCCATAACCGTCGGCTCGATGTCGTGGAAGAGTGGGTATCGGATATAGAAGACGGAGCGACGCAATCTCAGAAGTGCCTAGAAAGAGTCGAAAGAATCCTGAAGGAAGTGGCGATAAAGAACAAATATTTAGAATCCCATAGCGGACGGAACAATGTGCGCATTATTGGCGTGCCTGAAACTGCCACCTCAGGTCGCAAGGACACATTTGTGGGACAACTGCTATCGGATCTCTTTGGCAGAGAGGCTTTCACTCAGGGATTTGTGGTGGAACATGCACACAGGTCGTTGGGGCCTCGCCCCAGTCTTGGGCAGCCTCCGAGGCCCATCATCAACAGAATTATGAACTTTCGAGACAGGGACACAACACTCCGCTTGGCCTGTGAGCGGGGGGAGGTCCAATGGCAGGGAAATAAATTATCCTTTTTCCCAGACTTCACTTTCATGGTTCAGGATCCCGGCGCAAATTTAATGGAGTGAAGGCCACTTTGAAGAACTTGGGCCTGAGGTATGGGATGCTCTACCCGGCTAGGCTAAAGGTGGATGTGGATGGCAGATCCTGCATCTTCGAAACTCCAACTGAGGCACAGGAGTTTTGCTAAGGGTACAAGAGAAGCAACAATGGAGTGGCTGCAGCCACATGTGCAACATCCCCCCCACATAGCGGTTCTTAGGCCAGTATGGAACTATTCTCCAATCCTGGGACTGGTTGATGCGTTTTATGTATGTGAAGGCTCTGTTGGGTTATTACAATAGTTGAGATATCTTACATTTGTCATTGCTGTGTTCTGTTTTGCCTGGCCGGCGTGGCGTTGCTGCGCCTCATGGTGAACACCGAGGTTTGTTTATTTAAAATGCCAAGTTTACGTTGTGTACATGTGATAACTGTATTTCAAAGCTTATTTGAATTGCACCGTCATCTGGTTTGCGGGGAGGGAGTCTTCCTCACCAGGGATGAGACAAGGCTGGGTGGTGGGAGGGGGGTGGGGTCATTTGCGTTTTTTTCACAGGTTTTCCGGACTTTTTACACAGGTCAATGATGCATGGCGTTGGGTTGATTTCACTACTTTCATGATTGTAATAACACTGTCCGAATGGCACAGATAGGCTGACAGCCTGGTCCTTCTGGGCTCTCTCTCTGATGTCCTGGAATGTCAGGGGGCTGAATAATACGTGCAAAGATGACAAGTCCTTAACTACGTTGCTAGACATAGCATAGATATTGTTTTCCTACAGGAGACTCACTTGTCCAAATCCGATGCACCATCCATGGCAGCGAGCTGGGGATCCCACAGATATTTCTCCAATTACAGCAGTTGTGCAAGAGGGGTTGCCATGTTACTCCATAAGAGAGCTCCTTTCACGCTGCATAAGGTCGTAGCTGATGGCGAGTGCTGCTTGTTGATAGTAATGGGCTCCTTGATGGGACATAATGTGGCTCTAGTGGGCGTATATGGTCCGAATGTGGCCTCACCAGAATTATTTTGTGCGCTGTGGGTACACCTTTTGGCCTTGGATCCCTGTTCATTGATACTGGGAGGTGATTTTAATTTGTTGTTGGAACCTGCCAGGGACAGCATCTCCTCGGCACCTGACTCCAAGCACCGTTCACGATTGGCATTGCAGGACATCTGTAGACACTTTTCGCTGGTAGACGTTGAACGTACACATCACCCACACCTCGCAGCATATACACATTATTCCGGGTACCACAATACCTGGACCAGAATAGACGACTGGTTGGTCTCACCTGGGGTGGCTGGTTGGCTCGGAGGGATAGAGACACTGCCAAGAACGTTTTCGGATAACTCCCCAGTCCTGCTTCAACTCCATATTCTGAGACCCGGGAGCTATGAGAGGCAATGGCGCTTCCCTGGAAGGGCACTGCAGGAGCAGGTGTTCTTAGAGGAAGTTATGGAGGCCATCGAAGAATATTTTGAATTAAATACGGGTTCGGTGGATACCTGAGCGGTGCTTTGGGAGGGTTTCAAGGCCTACATCAGGGGGTATGCATAGCTAAGAATGCAGGTGTCTTGAGAACTTAATCCACTTTGAGCCATATAGAGCAAGAGATTGCTGCCCTCGATTTGGAACTACTAGAGAAGGGGTCGGTGACTGGCGAGGCATGACGATTGGCCTTGTTGTTGGAATTTCGAGAGGTTGCTGAGCGAGAACCACTGTTCCTTGGTAAGCAACACATGGCCAGAAGATATGGAGAGGGTGAGCGGCCCGTTAAGATTTTAGAGCATACGCTATGCTCCACACATGATAAATCCTATATCACTGAAATTAAAGGCCCGAATGAAGGGGTGTCCTACTCCACTCCGGATATCTGCGACACCTTCCTTTCGTATTTTAAAACGGTGTACACCTCTAAGCTCACTGGGGACCTTCGGGAGCAGGGGGAGTATCTAGGGGAAATTGCTTTCGGTTATCTTAAAAATATATGAAAGAATTCCTTGCCCTTCCCATTTCTCCGGATAGCATATTGGAGGCAATTTATTTCCTTAAAGGTTCCTCAGCACCCGGTCTCAACGGGTTTTCCGCTGATTTTTATAAGGCTTATAAGGATATACTGGTTCCATGGTTAAAAGAGGTATATGCAGAGGCTCTTGAAATTCGTATCCTCCCTCCAACTTTCAGAGAGGCTGTAATTATACTTCTTCATAAGCCTGGCATGGACCCTACTCTGTGCGATTCATATCGTCCATTGTCCCTGCTTAATCTGGATTACAAAATATTAGCCAAAGTTATCTCCATCCGGTTGTCTTTATTGATGGAATATATAATTTCGCCAGCACAGTCTGGCTTCGTTCCCCATTGGTCCACCTCTTTCAATTTGAGAACTTTATTTACCGTATTACATAGGATAGATCCCAACACTCCCGCCGCTGCGGTACTTCTTGATGCTGAGAAGGCATTTGATTCCCTTGAGTGGCCCTTTTTTCTTTCTGTGATGCGCCGTATGGGAATGCCTGAATATTTTGTCTCTATAGCTGCTCTGCTCTCTACGGAACCCATAGCTAGATTGCGACTGAACAGTACTATTTCCCCGCCATTTTGTTTGTCTCGCGGCACCCGTCAGGGTTGTCCCTTGTCCCCGTTGCTTTTTATATTAGCAATGGACCCATTGGTTCGACACTTTCAAGAGAAACATTTCCATTGAGGTCTGCAGTTTCGTACTGGCCCCCTTTTGATATCTCTATATGCGAATGATACTGTTCTGTACGTGCGGCAGCCCCAAATTAACTTGGAACTCCTCATAAGGGAAATTATCTGATTTAGGAGGTTCTCAGGCAAGAGTGTTAATTGGCACAAGTCCGTCATTCTCCCGTTGACTACTAGTACAGTTGCATGGGACTGTGAGTTTCCCTTGGAGTGGTGCAGCGATGCAGTTAAGTATCTCGGGGTGTATATACACTTGGATACAGCCACTATCATCAGATTTAACTATGGCCACGCAATCAGCTCGCTTAAATCGCAGGTCGGGAGGTGGTTGCGGCTACCTTTGTCAATGGCGGGTAGAGTGGCCATTATTAAAATGGTGGTACTCCCGAGATTTTAATACTTTTTTAATAACATTCCCATCCCTCTCAATCAAGGGTGAGCTGGCAGACTTCGACGCTACCGTATGAACGAGGCGGGTTTGGGGTTCTTGACATGTATCTTTACTATTTAATGGCACAGTGCTGCTATTCCTACGCCTGGTATCATCCAGACGCAAATGTTCCCTATTTGAACCAAGAGGCGGAACAGGTGCTTCCGCAGAATCTGTCCACAGTTTTGCCTAAAGGGATCCCGAGGGACTCGCAGGATATCCAGACTGTGTACACCACGTGCTGGGCATGGGAGAAGTTGCGTAGACTGTTCGGCCTAGACCTATTGTATTCCCCAGCGTTACCACTTCTGAATGCCATGTGGCTCCCCCCTTGCTCACTGCACCATCAGGATTCAAGCAAGCCGGGCTGAAGACGGTTGTAATGCCAGAAACCGGTCCCCGGAAGCTTGTTTCCTTTCCAGTAAAAGAATTGGCTTGGTAGTTTGGTCTGCCCTGTTCCCATGATGCACTGGGCCAGGGACAGACTAATTTGCATGTAGCCAGGTTCTGAGCTGGGATGGTGCAGTGAGCTAAAAAACGGTGATGGATCAAGCCCTGATCTGTTGACTGGGTAGGAGTGTTCTGCTTAATTCAGATACTCTGTCCATCACCACCCCCTTTTCTGAATCGTTTTGTCCACCACACGCGTGGAAGGGTATGCTCGGACATGAGTCCCTTGCTCACTGCACCATCAGGATTCAAGCAAGCCGGCTGAAGACGGCTGTAATGCCAGAAACCGGTCCCCGGAAGCTTGTTTCCTTTCCAGTTAAAGAATTGGGTTGGTAGTTTGGTCTACCATGTTCCCATGATGCACTGGGCCAGGAACAGACTAATTTGCATGTAGCCAGGTTCTGAGCTGGGATGGTGCAGTGAGCTAAAAAACGGTGATGGATCAAGCCCTGATCTGATGACTGGGTAGGAGTGTTCTGCTTAATTCAGATACTCTGTCCATCACCACCCCCTTTTCTGAATCGTTTTGTCCACCACAAGCGTGGAAGGGTATGCTCAGACATGAGTCCCTTGCTCACTGCACCATCAGGATTCAAGCAAGCCGGGCCGAAGACGGCTGTAATGCCAGAAACCGGTCCTCGGAAGCGTGTTTCCTTTCCAGTAAAAGAATTGGCTTGGTAGTTTGGTCTGCCCTGTTCCCATGATGCACTGGGCCAGGGACAGACTAATTTGCATGTAGCCAGGTTCTGAGCTGGGATGGTGCAGTGAGCTAAAAAACGGTGATGGATCAAGCCCTGATCTGTTGACTGGGTAGGAGTGTTCTGCTTAATTCAGATACTCTGTCCATCACCACCCCCTTTTCTGAATCGTTTTGTCCACCACAAGCTTGGAAGGGTATACTCAGACATGAGTTCCTTGCTCACTGCACCATCAGGATTCAAGCAAGCCGGGCCGAAGACGGCTGTAATGCCAGAAACCGGTCCCCGGAAGCTTGTTTCCTTTCCAGTAAAAGAATTGGCTTGGTAGTTTGGTCTGCCCTGTTCCCATGATGCACTGGGCCAGGGACAGACTAATTTGCATGTAGCCAGGTTCTGAGCTGGGATGGTGCAGTGAGCTAAAAAACAGTGATGGATCAAGCCCTGATCTGTTGACTGGGTACAAGTGTTCTGCTTAATTCAGATACTCTGTCCATCACCACCCCCTTTTCTGAATCGTTTTGTCCACCACAAGCGTGGAAGGGTATGCTCAGACATGAGTCCCTTGCTCACTGCACCATCAGGATTTAAGCAAGCCGGGCCGAAGACGGCTGTAATGCCAGAAACTGGTCCCCGGAAGCTTGTTTCCTTTCCAGTAAAAGAATTGGCTTGGTAGTTTGGTCTGCCCTGTTCCCATGATGCACTGGGCCAGGGACAGACTAATTTGCATGTAGCCAGGTTCTGAGCTGGGATGGTGCAGTGAGCTAAAAAACGGTGATGGATCAAGCCCTGATCTGTTGACTGGGTAGGAGTGTTCTGCTTAATTCAGATACTCTGTCCATCACCCCCCCCCCCTTTTCTGAATCGTTTTGTCCACCACAAGCGTGGAAGGGTATGCTCAGACATGAGTCCCTTGCTCACTGTACCATCAGGATTCAAGCAAGCCGGGCCGAAGACGGCTGTAATGCCAGAAACCGGTCCCCGGAAGCTTGTTTCCATTCCAGTAAAAGAATTGGCTTGGAATTTGGTCTGCCCAGTTCCCATGATGCACTGGGCCAGGGACAGACTAATTTGCATGTAGCCAGGTTCTGAGCTGGGATGGTGCAGTGAGCTAAAAAACGGTGATGGATCAAGCCCTGATCTGTTGACTGGGTAGGAGTGTTCTGCTTAATTCAGATACTCTGTCCATCACCACCCACTTTTCTGAATCGTTTTGTCCACCACAAGCGTGGAAGGGTATGCTCAGACATGAGTCCCTTGCTCACTGCACCATCAGGATTCAAGCAAGCCGGCCGAAGACGGCTGTAATGCCAGAAACCGGTCCCCGGAAGCTTGTTTCCTTTCCAGTTAAAGAATTGGGTTGGTAGTTTGGTCTACCCTGTTCCCATGATGCACTGGGCCAGGAACAGACTAATTTGCATGTAGCCAGGTTCTGAGCTGGGATGGTGCAGTGAGCTAAAAAACGGTGATGGATCAAGCCCTGATCTGATGACTGGGTAGGAGTGTTCTGCTTAATTCAGATACTCTGTCCATCACCACCCCCTTTTCTGAATCGTTTTGTCCACCACAAGCGTGGAAGGGTATGCTCAGACATGAGTCCCTTGCTCACTGCACCATCAGGATTCAAGCAAGCCGGGCCGAAGACGGCTGTAATGCCAGAAACCGGTCCTCGGAAGCGTGTTTCCTTTCCAGTAAAAGAATTGGCTTGGTAGTTTGGTCTGCCCTGTTCCCATGATGCACTGGGCCAGGGACAGACTAATTTGCATGTAGCCAGGTTCTGAGCTGGGATGGTGCAGTGAGCTAAAAAACGGTGATGGATCAAGCCCTGATCTGTTGACTGGGTAGGAGTGTTCTGCTTAATTCAGATACTCTGTCCATCACCACCCCCTTTTCTGAATCGTTTTGTCCACCACAAGCTTGGAAGGGTATACTCAGACATGAGTTCCTTGCTCACTGCACCATCAGGATTCAAGCAAGCCGGGCCGAAGACGGCTGTAATGCCAGAAACCGGTCCCCGGAAGCTTGTTTCCTTTCCAGTAAAAGAATTGGCTTGGTAGTTTGGTCTGCCCTGTTCCCATGATGCACTGGGCCAGGGACAGACTAATTTGCATGTAGCCAGGTTCTGAGCTGGGATGGTGCAGTGAGCTAAAAAACGGTGATGGATCAAGCCCTGATCTGTTGACTGGGTACAAGTGTTCTGCTTAATTCAGATACTCTGTCCATCACCACCCCCTTTTCTGAATCGTTTTGTCCACCACAAGCGTGGAAGGGTATGCTCAGACATGAGTCCCTTGCTCACTGCACCATCAGGATTTAAGCAAGCCGGGCCGAAGACGGCTGTAATGCCAGAAACTGGTCCCCGGAAGCTTGTTTCCTTTCCAGTAAAAGAATTGGCTTGGTAGTTTGGTCTGCCCTGTTCCCATGATGCACTGGGCCAGGGACAGACTAATTTGCATGTAGCCAGGTTCTGAACTGGGATGGTGCAGTGAGCTAAAAAACGGTGATGGATCAAGCCCTGATCTGTTGACTGGGTAGGAGTGTTCTGCTTAATTCAGATACTCTGTCCATCACCCCCCCCCTTTTCTGAATCGTTTTGTCCACCACAAGCGTGGAAGGGTATGCTCAGACATGAGTCCCTTGCTCACTGTACCATCAGGATTCAAGCAAGCCGGGCCGAAGACGGCTGTAATGCCAGAAACCGGTCCCCGGAAGCTTGTTTCCATTCCAGTAAAAGAATTGGCTTGGTAGTTTGGTCTGCCCAGTTCCCATGATGCACTGGGCCAGGGACAGACTAATTTGCATGTAGCCAGGTTCTGAGCTGGGATGGTGCAGTGAGCTAAAAAACGGTGATGGATCAAGCCCTGATCTGTTGACTGGGTAGGAGTGTTCTGCTTAATTCAGATACTCTGTCCATCACCACCCACTTTTCTGAATCGTTTTGTCCACCACAAGCGTGGAAGGGTATGCTCAGACATGAGTCCCTTGCTCACTGCACCATCAGGATTCAAGCAAGCCGGGCCGAAGACGGCTGTAATGCCAGAAACCGGTCCCCGGAAGCTTGTTTCCTTTCCAGGAAAAGAATTGGCTTGGTAGTTTGGTCTGCCCAGTTCCCATGATGCACTGGGCCAGGGACAGACTAATTTGCATGTAGCCAGGTTCTGAGCTGGGATGGTGCAGTGAGCTAAAAAACGGAGATGGATCAAGCCCTGATCTGTTGACTGGGTATGAGTGTTCTGCTTAATTCAGATACTATGTCCATCACCATCCCCTTTTTTGAATCGTTTTGTCCACCACAAGCGTGGAAGGGTATGCTCAGACATGAGTCCCTTGCTCACTGCACCATCAGGATTCAAGCAAGCCGGGCCGAAGACGGCTGTAATGCCAGAAACTGGTGCCCGGAAGCTTGTTTCCTTTCCAGTAAAAGAATTGGCTTTGTAGTTTGGTCTGCCCTGTTCCCATGATGCACTGGGCCAGGGACAGACTAATTTGCATGTAGCCAGGTTCCCAGCTGGGATGGTGCAGTGAGCTAAAAAACGGTGATGGATCAAGCCCTGATCTGTTGACTGGGTAGGAGTGTTCTGCTTAATTCAGATACTCTGTCCATCACCACCCCCTTTTCTGAATCGTTTTGTCCACCACAAGCGTGGTAAGGTATGCTCAGACATGAGTCCCGTGCTCACTGCACCATCAGGATTCAAGCAAGCCGGGCCGAAGACGGCTGTAATGCCAGAAACCGGTCCCCGGAAGCTTGTTTCCTTTCCAGTAAAAGAATTGGCTTGGTAGTTTGGTCTGCCCTGTTCCCATGATGCACTGGGCCAGGGACAGACTAATTTGCATGTAGCCAGGTTCTGAGCTGGGATGGTGCAGTGAGCTAAAAAACGGTGATGGATCAAGCCCTGATCTGTTGACTGGGTACAAGTGTTTTGCTTAATTCAGATACTCTGTCCATCACCACCCCCTTTTCTGAATCGTTTTGTCCACCACAAGCGTGGAAGGGTATGCTCAGACATGAGTCCCTTGCTCACTGCACCATCAGGATTTAAGCAAGCCGGGCCGAAGACGGCTGTAATGCCAGAAACTGGTCCCCGGAAGCTTGTTTCCTTTCCAGTAAAAGAATTGGCTTGGTAGTTTGGTCTGCCCTGTTCCCATGATGCACTGGGCCAGGGACAGACTAATTTGCATGTAGCCAGGTTCTGAGCTGGGATGGTGCAGTGAGCTAAAAAACGGTGATGGATCAAGCCCTGATCTGTTGACTGGGTAGGAGTGTTCTGCTTAATTCAGATACTCTGTCCATCACCCCCCCCCTTTTCTGAATCGTTTTGTCCACCACAAGCGTGGAAGGGTATGCTCAGACATGAGTCCCTTGCTCACTGTACCATCAGGATTCAAGCAAGCCGGGCCGAAGACGGCTGTAATGCCAGAAACCGGTCCCCGGAAGCTTGTTTCCATTCCAGTAAAAGAATTGGCTTGGTAGTTTGGTCTGCCCAGTTCCCATGATGCACTGGGCCAGGGACAGACTAATTTGCATGTAGCCAGGTTCTGAGCTGGGATGGTGCAGTGAGCAAAAAAACGGTGATGGATCAAGCCCTGATCTGTTGACTGGGTAGGAGTGTTCTGCTTAATTCAGATACTCTGTCCATCACCACCCACTTTTCTGAATCGTTTTGTCCACCACAAGCGTGGAAGGGTATGCTCAGACATGAGTCCCTTGCTCACTGCACCATCAGGATTCAAGCAAGCCGGCCGAAGACGGCTGTAATGCCAGAAACCGGTCCCCGGAAGCTTGTTTCCTTTCCAGTTAAAGAATTGGGTTGGTAGTTTGGTCTACCCTAATCCCATGATGCACTGGGCCAGGAACAGACTAATTTGCATGTAGCCAGGTTCTGAGCTGGGATGGTGCAGTGAGCTAAAAAACGGTGATGGATCAAGCCCTGATCTGATGACTGGGTAGGAGTGTTCTGCTTAATTCAGATACTCTGTCCATCACCACCCCCTTTTCTGAATCGTTTTGTCCACCACAAGCGTGGAAGGGTATGCTCAGACATGAGTCCCTTGCTCACTGCACCATCAGGATTCAAGCAAGCCGGGCCGAAGACGGCTGTAATGCCAGAAACCGGTCCTCGGAAGCGTGTTTCCTTTCCAGTAAAAGAATTGGCTTGGTAGTTTGGTCTGCCCTGTTCCCATGATGCACTGGGCCAGGGACAGACTAATTTGCATGTAGCCAGGTTCTGAGCTGGGATGGTGCAGTGAGCTAAAAAACGGTGATGGATCAAGCCCTGATCTGTTGACTGGGTAGGAGTGTTCTGCTTAATTCAGATACTCTGTCCATCACCACCCCCTTTTCTGAATCGTTTTGTCCACCACAAGCTTGGAAGGGTATACTCAGACATGAGTTCCTTGCTCACTGCACCATCAGGATTCAAGCAAGCCGGGCCGAAGACGGCTGTAATGCCAGAAACCGGTCCCCGGAAGCTTGTTTCCTTTCCAGTAAAAGAATTGGCTTGGTAGTTTGGTCTGCCCTGTTCCCATGATGCACTGGGCCAGGGACAGACTAATTTGCATGTAGCCAGGTTCTGAGCTGGGATGGTGCAGTGAGCTAAAAAACGGTGATGGATCAAGCCCTGATCTGTTGACTGGGTACAAGTGTTCTGCTTAATTCAGATACTCTGTCCATCACCACCCCCTTTTCTGAATCGTTTTGTCCACCACAAGCGTGGAAGGGTATGCTCAGACATGAGTCCCTTGCTCACTGCACCATCAGGATTTAAGCAAGCCGGGCCGAAGACGGCTGTAATGCCAGAAACTGGTCCCCGGAAGCTTGTTTCCTTTCCAGTAAAAGAATTGGCTTGGTAGTTTGGTCTGCCCTGTTCCCATGATGCACTGGGCCAGGGACAGACTAATTTGCATGTAGCCAGGTTCTGAGCTGGGATGGTGCAGTGAGCTAAAAAACGGTGATGGATCAAGCCCTGATCTGTTGACTGGGTAGGAGTGTTCTGCTTAATTCAGATACTCTGTCCATCACCCCCCCCCCTTTTCTGAATCGTTTTGTCCACCACAAGCGTGGAAGGGTATGCTCAGACATGAGTCCCTTGCTCACTGTACTATCAGGATTCAAGCAAGCCGGGCCGAAGACGGCTGTAATGCCAGAAACCGGTCCCCGGAAGCTTGTTTCCATTCCAGTAAAAGAATTGGCTTGGTAGTTTGGTCTGCCCAGTTCCCATGATGCACTGGGCCAGGGACAGACTAATTTGCATGTAGCCAGGTTCTGAGCTGGGATGGTGCAGTGAGCTAAAAAACGGTGATGGATCAAGCCCTGATCTGTTGACTGGGTAGGAGTGTTCTGCTTAATTCAGATACTCTGTCCATCACCACCCACTTTTCTGAATCGTTTTGTCCACCACAAGCGTGGAAGGGTATGCTCAGACATGAGTCCCTTGCTCACTGCACCATCAGGATTCAAGCAAGCCGGGCCGAAGACGGCTGTAATGCCAGAAACCGGTCCCCGGAAGCTTGTTTCCTTTCCAGGAAAAGAATTGGCTTGGTAGTTTGGTCTGCCCAGTTCCCATGATGCACTGGGCCAGGGACAGACTAATTTGCATGTAGCCAGGTTCTGAGCTGGGATGGTGCAGTGAGCTAAAAAACGGTGATGGATCAAGCCCTGATCTGTTGACTGGGTATGAGTGTTCTGCTTAATTCAGATACTATGTCCATCACCATCCCCTTTTTTGAATCGTTTTGTCCACCAAAAGCGTGGAAGGGTATGCTCAGACATGAGTCCCTTGCTCACTGCACCATCAGGATTCAAGCAAGCCGGGCCGAAGACGGCTGTAATGCCAGAAACTGGTGCCCGGAAGCTTGTTTCCTTTCCAGTAAAAGAATTGGCTTTGTAGTTTGGTCTGCCCTGTTCCCATGATGCACTGGGCCAGGGACAGACTAATTTGCATGTAGCCAGGTTCCCAGCTGGGATGGTGCAGTGAGCTAAAAAACGGTGATGGATCAAGCCCTGATCTGTTGACTGGGTAGGAGTGTTCTGCTTAATTCAGATACTCTGTCCATCACCACCCCCTTTTCTGAATCGTTTTGTCCACCACAAGCGTGGTAAGGTATGCTCAGACATGAGTCCCGTGCTCACTGCACCATCAGGATTCAAGCAAGCCGGGCCGAAGACGGCTGTAATGCCAGAAACCGGTCCCCGGAAGCTTGTTTCCTTTCCAGTAAAAGAATTGGCTTGGTAGTTTGGTCTGCCCTGTTCCCATGATGCACTGGGCCAGGGACAGACTAATTTGCATGTAGCCAGGTTCTGAGCTGGGATGGTGCAGTGAGCTAAAAAACGGTGATGGATCAAGCCCTGATCTATTGACTGGGTACAAGTGTTTTGCTTAATTCAGATACTCTGTCCATCACCACCCCCTTTTCTGAATCGTTTTGTCCACCACAAGCGTGGAAGGGTATGCTCAGACATGAGTCCCTTGCTCACTGCACCATCAGGATTTAAGCAAGCCGGGCCGAAGACGGCTGTAATGCCAGAAACTGGTCCCCGGAAGCTTGTTTCCTTTCCAGTAAAAGAATTGGCTTGGTAGTTTGGTCTACCCTGTTCCCATGATGCACTGGGCCAGGGACAGACTAATTTGCATGTAGCCAGGTTCTGAGCTGGGATGGTGCAGTGAGCTAAAAAACGGTGATGGATCAAGCCCTGATCTGTTGACTGGGTAGGAGTGTTCTGCTTAATTCAGATACTCTGTCCATCACCCCCCCCCCTTTTCTGAATCGTTTTGTCCACCACAAGCGTGGAAGGGTATGCTCAGACATGAGTCCCTTGCTCACTGTACCATCAGGATTCAAGCAAGCCGGGCCGAAGACGGCTGTAATGCCAGAAACCGGTCCCCGGAAGCTTGTTTCCATTCCAGTAAAAGAATTGGCTTGGTAGTTTGGTCTGCCCAGTTCCCATGATGCACTGGGCCAGGGACAGACTAATTTGCATGTAGCCAGGTTCTGAGCTGGGATGGTGCAGTGAGCAAAAAAACGGTGATGGATCAAGCCCTGATCTGTTGACTGGGTGTGAGTGTTCTGCTTAATTCAGATACTATGTCCATCACCATCCCCTTTTTTGAATCGTTTTGTCCACCACAAGCGTGGAAGGGTATGCTCAGACATGAGTCCCTTGCTCACTGCACCATCAGGATTCAAGCAAGCCGGGCCGAAGACGGCTGTAATGCCAGAAACTGGTGCCCGGAAGCTTGTTTCCTTTCCAGTAAAAGAATTGGCTTTGTAGTTTGGTCTGCCCTGTTCCCATGATGCACTGGGCCAGGGACAGACTAATTTGCATGTAGCCAGGTTCCCAGCTGGGATGGTGCAGTGAGCTAAAAAACGGTGATGGATCAAGCCCTGATCTGTTGACTGGGTAGGAGTGTTCTGCTTAATTCAGATACTCTGTCCATCACCACCCCCTTTTCTGAATCGTTTTGTCCACCACAAGCGTGGTAAGGTATGCTCAGACATGAGTCCCGTGCTCACTGCACCATCAGGATTCAAGCAAG
Organism: Lissotriton vulgaris; assembly: GCF_964263255.1. Classification (NCBI taxonomy): domain Eukaryota; kingdom Metazoa; phylum Chordata; class Amphibia; order Caudata; family Salamandridae; genus Lissotriton; species Lissotriton vulgaris. The sequence continues at coordinate 15,156 of NW_028251776.1, read as the reverse complement.
CCGGGCCGAAGACGGCTGTAATGCCAGAAACCGGTCCCCGGAAGCTTGTTTCCTTTCCAGTAAAAGAATTGGCTTGGTAGTTTGGTCTGCCCTGTTCCCATGATGCACTGGGCCAGGGACAGACTAATTTGCATGTAGCCAGGTTCTGAGCTGGGATGGTGCAGTGAGCTAAAAAACGGTGATGGATCAAGCCCTGATCTGTTGACTGGGGAGGAGTGTTCTGCTTAATTCAGATACTCTGTCCATCACCACCCCCTTTTCTGAATCTCTGTGTCCACCACAAGCGTGGAAGGGTATGCTCAGACATGAGTCCCTTGCTCACTGCACCATCAGGATTCAAGCAAGCCGGGCCGAAGACGGCTGTAATGCCAGAAACAGGTCCTCAGAAGCTTGTTTCCTTTCCAGTAAAAGAATTGGCTTGGTAGTTTGGTCTGCCCTGTTCCCATGATGCACTGGGCCAGGGACAGACTAATTTGCATGTAGCCAGGTTCTGAGCTGGGATGGTGCAGTGAGCTAAAAAACGGTGATGGATCAAGCCCTGATCTGTTGACTGGGTAGGAGTGTTCTGCTTAATTCAGATACTCTGTCCATCACCCCCCCCCTTTTCTGAATCGTTTTGTCCACCACAAGCGCGGAAGGGTATGCTCAGACATGAGTCCCTTGCTCACTGCACCATCAGGATTCAAGCAAGCCGGGCCGAAGACGGCTGTAATGCCAGAAACCAGTCCCCGGAAGCTTGTTTCCATTCCAGTAAAAGAATTGGCTTGGTAGTTTGGTCTGCCCAGTTCCCATGATGCACTGGGCCAGGGACAGACTAATTTGCATGTAGCCAGGTTCTGAGCTGGGATGGTGCAGTGAGCTAAAAAACGGTGATGGATCAAGCCCTGATCTGTTGACTGGGTAGGAGTGTTCTGCTTAATTCAGATACTCTGTCCATCACCACCCACTTTTCTGAATCGTTTTGTCCACCACAAGCGTGGAAGGGTATGCTCAGACATGAGTCCCTTGCTCACTGCACCATCAGGATTCAAGCAAGCCGGGCCGAAGACGGCTGTAATGCCAGAAACCGGTCCCCGGAAGCTTGTTTCCTTTCCAGGAAAAGAATTGGCTTGGTAGTTTGGTCTGCCCAGTTCCCATGATGCACTGGGCCAGGGACAGACTAATTTGCATGTAGCCAGGTTCTGAGCTGGGATGGTGCAGTGAGCTAAAAAACGGTGATGGATCAAGCCCTGATCTGTTGACTGGGTATGAGTGTTCTGCTTAATTCAGATACTATGTCCAACACCATCCCCTTTTTTGAATCGTTTTGTCCACCACAAGCGTGGAAGGGTATGCTCAGACATGAGTCCCTTGCTCACTGCACCATCAGGATTCAAGCAAGCCGGGCCGAAGACGGCTGTAATGCCAGAAACTGGTGCCCGGAAGCTTGTTTCCTTTCCAGTAAAAGAATTGGCTTTGTAGTTTGGTCTGCCCTGTTCCCATGATGCACTGGGCCAGGCACAGACTAATTTGCATGTAGCCAGGTTCCCAGCTGGGATGGTGCAGTGAGCTAAAAAACGGTGATGGATCAAGCCCTGATCTGTTGACTGGGTAGGAGTGTTCTGCTTAATTCAGATACTCTGTCCATCACCACCCCCTTTTCTGAATCGTTTTGTCCACCACAAGCGTGGTAAGGTATGCTCAGACATGAGTCCCGTGCTCACTGCACCATCAGGATTCAAGCAAGCCGGGCCGAAGACGGCTGTAATGCCAGAAACCGGTCCCCGGAAGCTTGTTTCCTTTCCAGTAAAAGAATTGGCTTGGTAGTTTGGTCTGCCCTGTTCCCATGATGCACTGGGCCAGGGACAGACTAATTTGCATGTAGCCAGGTTCTGAGCTGGGATGGTGCAGTGAGCTAAAAAACGGTGATGGATCAAGCCCTGATCTGTTGACTGGGGAGGAGTGTTCTGCTTAATTCAGATACTCTGTCCATCACCACCCCCTTTTCTGAATCTCTGTGTCCACCACAAGCGTGGAAGGGTATGCTCAGACATGAGTCCCTTGCTCACTGCACCATTAGGATTCAAGCAAGCCGGGCCGAAGACGGCTGTAATGCCAGAAACAGGTCCTCAGAAGCTTGTTTCCTTTCCAGTAAAAGAATTGGCTTGGTAGTTTGGTCTGCCCTGTTCCCATGATGCACTGGGCCAGGGACAGACTAATTTGCATGTAGCCAGGTTCTGAGCTGGGATGGTGCAGTGAGCTAAAAAACGGTGATGGATCAAGCCCTGATCTGTTGACTGGGTAGGAGTGTTCTGCTTAATTCAGATACTCTGTCCATCACCCCCCCCTTTTCTGAATCGTTTTGTCCACCACAAGCGTGGAAGGGTATGCTCAGACATGAGTCCCTTGCTCACTGCACCATCAGGATTCAAGCAAGCCGGGCCGAAGACGGCTGTAATGCCAGAAACCAGTCCCCGGAAGCTTGTTTCCATTCCAGTAAAAGAATTGGCTTGGTAGTTTGGTCTGCCCAGTTCCCATGATGCACTGGGCCAGGGACAGACTAATTTACATGTAGCCAGGTTCTGAGCTGGGATGGTGCAGTGAGCTAAAAAACGGTGATGGATCAAGCCCTGATCTGTTGACTGGGTAGGAGTGTTCTGCTTAATTCAGATACTCTGTCCATCACCACCCACTTTTCTGAATCGTTTTGTCCATCACAAGCGTGGAAGGGTATGCTCAGACATGAGTCCCTTGCTCACTGCACCATCAGGATTCAAGCAAGCCGGGCCGAAGACGGCTGTAATGCCAGAAACCGGTCCCCGGAAGCTTGTTTCCTTTCCAGTAAAAGAATTGGCTTGGTAGTTTGGTCTGCCCAGTTCCCATAATGGACTGGGCCAGGGACAGACTAATTTGCATGTAGCCAGGTTCTGAGCTGGGATGGTGCAGTGAGCTAAAAAACGGTGATGGATCAAGCCCTGATCTGTTGACTGGGTATGAGTGTTCTGCTTAATTCAGATACTATGTCCATCACCATCCCCTTTTCTGAATCGTTATGTCCACCACAAGCGTGGAAGGGTATGCTCAGACATGAGTCCCTTGCTCACTGCACCATCAGGATTCAAGCAAGCCGGGCCGAAGACGGCTGTAATGCCAGAAACTGGTGCCCGGAAGCTTGTTTCCTTTCCAGTAAAAGAATTGGCTTTGTAGTTTGGTCTGCCCTGTTCCCATGATGCACTGGGCCAGGGACAGACAAATTTGCATGTAGCCAGGTTCCCAGCTGGGATGGTGCAGTGAGCTAAAAAACGGTGATGGATCAAGCCCTGATCTGTTGACTGGGTAGGAGTGTTCTGCTTAATTCAGATACTCTGTCCATCACCACCCCCTTTTCTGAATCGTTTTGTCCACCACAAGCGTGGTAGGGTATGCTCAGACATGAGTCTCGTGCTCACTGCACCATCAGGATTCAAGCAAGCCGGGCCGAAGACGGCTGTAATGCCAGAAACCGGTCCCCGGAAGCTTGTTTCCTTTCCAGTAAAAGAATTGGCTTGGTAGTTTGGTCTGCCCTGTTCCCATGATGCACTGGGCCAGGGACAGACTACTTTGCATGTAGCCAGGTTCTGAGCTGGGATGGTGCAGTGAGCTAAAAAACGGTGATGGATCAAGCCCTGATCTGTTGACTGGGGAAGAGTGTTCTGCTTAATTCAGATACTCTGTCCATCACCACCCCCTTTTCTGAATCTCTGTGTCCACCACAAGCGTGGAAGGGTATGCTCAGACATGAGTCCCTTGCTCACTGCACCATCAGGATTCAAGCAAGCCGGGCCGAAGACGGCTGTAATGCCAGAAACAGGTCCTCAGAAGCTTGTTTCCTTTCCAGTAAAAGAATTGGCTTGGTAGTTTGGTCTGCCCTGTTCCCATGATGCACTGGGCCAGGGACAGACTAATTTGCATGTAGCCAGGTTCTCAGCTGGGATGGTGCAGTGAGCTAAAAAACGGTGATGGATCAAGCCCTGATCTGTTGACTGGGTAGGAGTGTTCTGCTTAATTCAGATACTCTGTCCATCACCCCCCCCTTTTCTGAATCGTTTTGTCCACCACAAGCGTGGAAGGGTATGCTCAGACATGAGTCCCTTGCTCACTGCACCATCAGGATTCAAGCAAGCCGGGCCGAAGACGGCTGTAATGCCAGAAACCAGTCCCCGGAAGCTTGTTTCCATTCCAGTAAAAGAATTGGCTTGGTAGTTTGGTCTGCCCAGTTCCCCTGATGCACTGGGCCAGGGACAGACTAATTTACATGTAGCCAGGTTCTGAGCTGGGATGGTGCAGTGAGCTAAAAAACGGTGATGGATCAAGCCCTGATCTGTTGACTGGGTACGAGTGTTCTGCTTAATTCAGATACTCTGTCCATCACCACCCCCTTTTCTGAATCGTTTTGTCCACCACAAGCGTGGTAGGGTATGCTCAGACATGAGTCTCGTGCTCACTGCACCATCAGGATTCAAGCAAGCCGGGCCGAAGACGGCTGTAATGCCAGAAACCGGTCCCCGGAAGCTTGTTTCCTTTCCAGTAAAAGAATTGGCTTGGTAGTTTGGTCTGCCCTGTTCCCATGATGCACTGGGCCAGGGACAGACTAATTTGCATGTAGCCAGGTTCTGAGCTGGGATGGTGCAGTGAGCTAAAAAACGGTGATGGATCAAGCCCTGATCTGTTGACTGGGGAAGAGTGTTCTACTTAATTCAGATACTCTGTCCATCACCACCCCCTTTTCTGAATCTCTGTGTCCACCACAAGCGTGGAAGGGTATGCTCAGACATGAGTCCCTTGCTCACTGCACCATCAGGATTCAAGCAAGCCGGGCCGAAGACGGCTGTAATGCCAGAAACAGGTCCTCAGAAGCTTGTTTCCTTTCCAGTAAAAGAATTGGCTTGGTAGTTTGGTCTGCCCTGTTCCCATGAAGCACTGGGCCAGGGACAGACTAATTTGCATGTAGCCAGGTTCTGAGCTGGGATGGTGCAGTGAGCTAAAAAACGGTGATGGATCAAGCCCTGATCTGTTGACTGGGGAGGAGTGTTCTGCTTAATTCAGATACTCTGTCCATCACCACCCCCTTTTCTGAATCGTTTTGCCCACCACAAGCGTGGAAGGGTATGCTCAGACTTGAGTCCCTTGCTCACTGCACCATCAGGATTCAAGCAAGCCGGGCCGAAGACGGCTGTAATGCCAGAAACCAGTCCCCGGAAGCTTGTTTCCTTTCCAGTAAAAGAATTGGCTTGGTAGTTTGGTCTGCCCTGTTCCCATGATGCACTGGGCCAGGGACAGACTAATTTGCATGTAGCCAGGTTCTGAGCTGGGATGGTGCAGTGAGCTAAAAAACGGTGATGGATCAAGCCCTGTTTCTGTTCCTTCCTTTATGGCTTAATCACTGATTTGGGTTGAGGTTTTATGATGGGTTTGTCCGGCCTGATCGAACAGGATATTGGAATGTGCTTGGTCATTTCTGGTGGGCTGGACAACGGAAAATGGGATTGTCGTCATGCGCTACTTTTGAAATGTCAGGATCTTATTGGACAGTTGGTATGTAATCGATGCTAGCCTGGAATGTGATTTTTAGCATGCAAGACCATGCTCCGCTCATTGAATTTGTGCAGTCTCTAGCGAACCACCCGTGTTGTGCTTCGTAGACCTCTGTTCCTCGTTGCAGCCAATAAACGTTGGTCTTTGACGTCATCAAGAAATGTCCTGTGTCTCTGTTTGCCAAGGCAGGGGAATCCGAAGACAACGAGCATTATCCTTGGCGCTGCTGGGTTCTAAAACCCGGTTCTTCAGTTGGCGCCCCACGTGGGGCGACTTCAGCGGTACCGGTTCAAGCCCGAAGATCGTGAGGAGCTTCGTGTGGAAATTCTGGAGGAAGGCCTGCCACTTCATCGACCCCTGTATGTCGTCGTGGTCTGAAAGTCTTTGCTGCGAGGTTCCCCGCCTTCCGATGGCTACGAAGGACTGCTGCCCTGACTGTTGCCCTGTCTTGGAGCCATTAGACGATTTGTAGAGCGAGACGATAGACGGGTGTTCTGGTGACATCATCGACATTTTAGTTAAGTATGAGTGGAGCGTCTTCCAGTCCTTAGTTTTGTTTGGGTATCCTTCGGGATCGCTTTGATTTGGTACCTGCAGGCCCCAAAGCCGAGGGACTCGTGTTTTCACAAGGCTATTGTTTTGAGATTTCCCTTGAAGTTTGAAGCTAGGCTAGTGAACGAAGATGCCTGGCCTTAGCGGACTTGGAAAGATATTTGGTTTTAGTTGTACTAGGGATTCCCGATTGGAGGATTCGTGTCCGGTTCCTCCGATTGGAACTCCAACCTATGAGCTCTACGTAAAACATGGAGTGTGCCCCATTGCGTATAATGACATATGGGTAAAATACACGAGAAAAGACGGTGTCCTACAGTGGCCCCGTTATGGTAGCTTTGAAACAGAGATTTTAGATAATCTCGAAGTTAAACTGTTCAAGAAGAAAGCCCGGCCGGCGATGTTTGACTCTTTCCGCTTATGGCGAAAAGAAGCCAAACAGAAAGAAATGAAGTTAGCGAAGAAGAATAAACGAGAACGAGGTATGTCAATGGTGCAAGCTGCTTTACAGTTTAGGGATAATGAGGAGGAACAAGAGAGCAAACAGATGCTTAGGATCCGTAAATTGGCGGTAGATAAGTGCTACCCAGTTTTGCCACCTAAACAGCAAGAAGAGAAGAAAGATCTTGTGAAAGGTCCTTTAATGTTGCATCTATTGAGTTCGCCACCCCCTTATGCACAAAATGCTACGGCACCACCACCACCAGTTGTAGTTGCGCAACCTCCGGTTGCTTTGCCACCTGCGATTCCTCAACAGCCGGCTCCTCTTCTATTGGCTACTATTCCTTTGGTGCAGCCTTCTCAAGGGCTGCCAACTTTGCTACCATCTTCGTCTGTTACTCCTACGCCTGTCTTGTATACTTCTCCTGTTCCGACTTTGGCTTCCTCTTATGTTGTTCTGTCTCCTCTTCTTTTGTCACCTTCTCCTTCTGCTCGACAGCGAATGACTGATGCGGTAGAAAGTCTTTTTTCTCCTCTGTTGGGTTCATTGGGTGTGTCTCCTGTTGTCAAGCGTAGACAATCGCTTAGTCAATTGCCTAATATTGATGAAAGGACAGTGTTGGATCACATGGCGCGTAAATGGGTTACGTATCCTACCCAATATGATCTTGAGGGTGTTATGGATGTTTTCCATCAATAGGAAGCACCAAAACAACGGTACGTTTTCGACATGATGTGTTCATTCATTAGTGAACAATGGGAAGATAGCGAGGTAGGTCAAACTCCGCCTGAGTTGTACCGTATACGTTCTGAGTTTGCGAAAGGGACTGTTGTGGGTCTCGGAATTGAGAAAGCAGTTGGGACGTTGTTGTCATTATGGAATGCGTCTCCTTCTGAGTGACTGTTTGAGCCTGATTTGTCAGTTAGGAGAAAGGCGCGTCAATATCCGATGCGTGAGGTTCCTCCAGATTGGAGACCTGCTGATGTAAATGCTGTTCCGCCTATTTCTGCACACTTTCAGCGTGTCTGGGTACATGTTCCTTGGAAGCGTGCTGAAGTTTTAGCGCTTAAGTAGACTTTGCCTGATCCATCCAAAAATCCAGCAGGATATTATAAGGAGCTCACTCAGTCTGCGGGTTCATGTATCATGAATCTGGCAGATATAGATATGTTGTTTGGGAATGTTGTTCCACAGCCTATTTGGGGTAAGATTCGTCATACGGATCATGCGCAGGAATTAGGTGATACATGGAATAATCTTAGTGCTGCGAATGATAGACAAGTCGGTGGTGCTAAGCCTGAAGATATAATTACTGATCTTCCTGGTAGGATTATTAATTATATGAAGACTCTTATGCCTGAATTGCGTGTTAATTGGGACAAGTTGTCTGCGTGCAAGCAGAAGAAAGACAAAACTGTGTCCGATTTTTTCACGCGGTTCGAAGAGACCTTTGTTGACCACAGTGGTCAGGACATGAGTACTGAGGGTGGTCAGAGATTGTTCGTCGACAAATTCGTTCATAATTTGCTTCCTGAATTGTGCAATAAGTTGAAGGATTCCGAAAGTGCTTGGGCTGTTTCCACCTCAGCGCAGATTTTGGCTACTGCCCAGTACTATGAAAATAGGAATAAAGACGAGATAGAGAAAGCGGGTAGGAAGACTAAGGAATTGAAGACTAAAGTTCTTCTACAACAAGCTTATCCGCCCCGTAATAATCAGCGCGATTATCAGCAGAATCAGCAATATTCGAGAAACTCGCAAAGGTACGAGTCTTCTCAACCACGTTTTCCGTATGGGCCTAATCAGTGTGCGTATTGCAAAGAAGAGGGCCATTTCAAGAGTAGTTGTTACAGCGCACAAATGGTGCTTCTGGTGTGAGAGGTCGAGGTGCTCAACAATCTCCTAGAGGTAGAGGTCGTGGTCAGAATACGCGTTCTTTGCCTCCACAGAATTCTATGAATAGCTTTGATCCGCAGAATGGTGCGTCTGGTAGGACGGCACGGTACTATACGGACGATTACTATGTTGAAGGCGAGAAAGTGAACAGTAATTATTGCTAGGACAGCCATAGACAAAGAGAGGGAGTTGTTTCAGTTCCAGTAGATCAGAGTGGACCATATGTTGAAGTGATTGTATCAGGTGTGTCAGAGCCTTTTCTGTTGGATACTGGTGCTGCGAAGAGTTCTATTATGCACTCTAAACTCCCTGGCGCACCTTTGTCTGGCTTACAGAATGTTTCAGTAGGTTTTTCTGGCGCCCCGGTTACGAATCCGATTTCTACTCCGTTGCCCCTTTCTGTTGGACCTCGCAGATTTGAAGCACCCCTCATTTTGACGACCGGTTGTGGTGAGAACTTGTTGGGATTGGACTTGTTAAAGAGATTGTACGCGACGCTGTATTGTTCTCCTTTAGGAGTACATCTTACATTGGGTGAGAGAGTGATCTCTCCGATGTATATATCTAAAAATGGACTTCCACCTGAATTGTCTTCTCTCCCTGATTCTCTTTGGGCTACTGGTCCGAAAGATGTAGGCCTTTTAGAGATTCCGCCATATGTTGTGACGTTGAAAGCAAACACATTCCACAGTACCGTATCTCGAGTGATGGCGAGAGAGCACTTTTGGCGATCATCTATGATCTGATTGAAAAGGGTGTGATTGAGGAAACGAGAGGTAATGTGTGCAATAGTCCTGTTTTGCCTGTTCTGAAGAGAACAGATTCTTCACAGCCTCCTGTATATTGGTTCGTGATCGATCTCCGCGAGGTGAATAAGATCGTTGTTGCGCAATTTCCTGTTGTACCTGATATCACCGCTTTGTTGACTTTGATCCCGGCTACAGCCACGTGGTTTTCGGTGATTGGCTTGAAGAATGCTTTCTTCAGCATCCCGATTGCCGTGGAAAGTAGAGACATCTTTGAATTCTCTTCAGGAGGACGAAGTTTCCGCTTTAAGCGCGCTCCTCAAAGCTATTGCGAGAGTCCATCGATCTATAGCCAAGCTTTGAAGACGCAACTTGATTTGTTGGTTTTATCTGATGGTGCTGCTCTTATTCAGTACGTTGACGACTTGTTAGTTGCTGCTGACAATGAAGAAATTTGTAGAGATGCTACTTTGTCGTTGTTACGCCATTTGTCTGATTTTCATCACAAGGTTTCTCTTTCGAAGTTGCAATATTGACAACAAGAAGTTACCTATTTAGGTCACCTCTTATCGAAGGAGGGAAGGAAATTGACCCCAGAAAGAATTCCAGCTATTGCAAAAATGAGTGTGCCTACCACACAGAGAGAAGTACGTGCATTTTTGGGTATTACGTCATACTGTAGACAGTGGATCCCTAATTTCTCGTTACTAGCGAAGACTTTGATAGCTCTTACTGTTAAGGATACTCCAAATCCTATTCCTTGGACTGACGAATGTCAGAAGAGCTTTTCAGAATTGCGCGATGCGTTGTGTTCGGCTCCTGTGTTGGCTACCCCCGACTATAGTAAGCCTTTCACATTGTATGTCCACGAGAGAGAGGGATGTGCATTGTAAGTTTTGACTCAACAGTTTGGCGATAAGCAGCGTCCATGTGCTTATTTCTCGTCGACCTTGGATCCGGTAGCTAGAGCATTGCCGAGTTGTTTGAGAGCTACAGCGGCAGCGGCTGTTTCGATTCAACAGTCTGCTGGTGATGGTTCCACATGCAGTGGATACTTTGTTGAATCGTACCAAGATCAGCACTTAACTAGTGCTCGGTTGTCGGGTTACGAATTGACCTTGTTAGCGAGTCATGTGCATAATAAGAGATGCAACACATTGAATCCAGCCACGTTGTTGCCGATTTTAGCTGAGACAGATAATGACATAGAACAACATGATTGTTTCCGTAGAACTGAGGAAGAAACGAAAGGGAGGATAGACCTTAGGGATACTCCTCTTCCAGAGTGTGATGGTACTTTGTGGGTTGATGGTTCGTGCTTCAAGCTCCCGAATGGTGATGCGACTGCGGCATATGCTGTTACGACTTTGCATACGATTGTTGAAGCTGCACGTATCCCACATAATTCAGCGCAAGCAGCAGAGTTGATTGCATTAACGAGAGCATGTGTGTTGGCGAAAGGAAAACGAGTGAATGTGTACACTGACAGCCAGTATGCGTTTGGTGTGGCTCATAGTTTTGGACGTTTTTGGCGAGAGCGTGGGTTCCTGACTTCGCATGGGACTAAAATCCAGCATGGACAGTTGGTGAATGAACTCCTTGAATCACTTACTTTGCCATTACAAGTAGCGATTGTCAAATGCAGTGCGCATAAGAAAGTTACGGATGATATTGGTCGCGGAAATGCGTTTGCAGATGAGGTCGCAAAAGAAACTGCGAGAAATGTGATGAGCCGAATGTTTGTTGCAGGTCCGGCGAGATGGGTTCCAGATACAACTTGTGTGAAGATACGATTGAGAGTGTGAAATCCATCCAAGCTGAAGCTACAGAGAAAGAGTGGAATGAATGGAGAGAGAGTAAGCGTAGACTGGATTCGAATGGTTGTTGGATTGATTTGTCTAAGCATCAAAGATGGTTGTTACCTGACGCGTATGTGCTTCCAGCGGTTATAATAGCTCATGGAATGGAACATATCAGCGTGAAAGGGATTTGCAAGCTGTTGGCCCCAGTTTGGCAGAATGCTGGAATTCCTAAATGTGCAGAGAATCTGGTTAAGAATTGTATGGTGTGTTTGATGTACAATCATGGTAAGGGAACTCCAACTCCAGCTGGTCATTTTGCTCCTCCAACGTATCCGTTCGAGGCTTTGCAGCTAGATTTCATCCACATGGAGAGGTGCAACAACCTAAAGTATGTGTTGGTGGTGGTTTGCTCTTTTTCTAGATGGGTGGAAGCTTACCCTTTGAAGGATAATACTGCCTTGTCCACAGCGAAAGCCCTTGTCAAAGAATTCTTCCCCAGGTATGGTTTGCCGAGAATGATCTGGAGTGGCAATGGGAGTGAATTCGTGGGTCAAGTGATGAAGAGAGTGTGTGAGGGATTAAGAATAAGGCAGAAGTTCCACGCTGCAAATCACCCCCAATCAGCTGGTTTAGTCGAGTGCTATAATGGCACTCTTAAATTAAAGTTGGCCAAAACTCAAGAGAGCTCTGGTTTACAATGGCCAGATGCTTTGCCCCTAGCTCTTTTGTCCACTAGAATGACTGTGCATTCGCGAATGGGTTTGAGTCCGTATGAGGTAGTGTTTGGCCGCCCGGCGAATATTTGGGGTGTGCCAAGGCCGACTAAATTCAGTGAGATTGAACATCCTGTGTTGCTCGATTATCTGTATGAATTGATGGCTAAATTGTGTGTTTTACATCAACAGGTTCATGACAGTTTACCACAGCCTTCTGAAGATCCAGATCACGCCATCGAACCTGGTAGCTGAGTCCTTATTAAGAATTTCCAGCGGAGCAAGAACGAGCAGCCCCGCTTGCTCGTTTTGCTCTCTACACGTTCGGCAGTACGAGTGCACGGAAAAAAGAATTGGATCCACGGCGTACACTGCAAAAGGGCTCCTTTGCCCTTGCTGTACGACCGGTGGGTCCAGAAAGGACTTCCAGATTATGAGACTGAGACCGTGCCTCATTTTCTACCATTCAGCGATGCCCGTTTGATTGGAACTAACACTGAGAAAGAAAGTGACAATATTCTTCAGGAAGCTGTGCCTCCATTGAACCGTTTGAACACTACTGAACCTGATCTCTTGTTCCGTGAACAGGCATTGCCTGGCAAAGACTGTTATAATTTGTGACCAAGAGTCGCGGGACTAATAAAAAGATAAATACCTTTTTTTTATGATTTTTCTGTTTGCAGGTTAATTCTACTCCGAGGAACTACTTTGATTTTTGTTTTTCGAACAACTATCCGGGTTCAGCTGTAGGGTCGCGGTTGACAAGTCTTTGGGGTGCAAGCCGGTGACACTAGGTCGAAGGTTCTGGTTGGCCTAAGGGAGTTGCCCAGGGCTGACAGAGGCATTCCTTAGCATAGAACACCCTACCACCGCGAGCAGCATATTAGTGAGGATGGAGTTCTTCGAGATAGAGAGACCTGTTGAGACAATAAGCTTTAAGAGCAAAATTTACAAACTGATGACTCGAAAACGATTTTTAATATTGTGTTTATTCATGTTGCTGAGCTTAATGATGTTTTTAATTGGTTATGTGACATTCTATTTTAAAGTGACGCTCATTTCCACTACACAGCCTATACCTCCTCCTACTATTTCTTCTCATTCTTTTCACCCTCTGCCCGAACATGAAATAGTTAGAAGATTGGAATTCACTAATAATTCCTTTATTCAACTTTTGCACCAACACCAGCTTGTTATGAATACGACAAATTGTTGGATCTGTGGCCTAATGCCCCATAAGACCGATAAAGGTATTCCGTACTTGGTCTTGCCTTTCAGCCTTAATGGTTCTATTTGGGCATATAGAACGATGTTCATTTATGCTCATAGTGTCTATCCCCAACGTTCACCGAAAGATAATCCGAAGAATAGTGCTCTGGCCAAGGGTATAGTCGATATGGTTAAAGGAACTAATTCGTTTAAGACTATTCCGAAAGATGAGAGACAACCATACATTGGTTGGAACGTTACTGGATATGGAGTTAGTCTGAGTGTTAACCAGCGAGCGAAAAGTTCTCCACCAATTTGGATAGTGCCCCATCAGGGTCGCTATTGTCTGCAAGGTAATGGCAAGAATCCGAAAGCTCAGTTAGGGAGGAGTGTCTGCACTGAAACATATGTATTTGCGTCTCAGACTTCCCCAGCGTTCTTAGCAGCTAAGGGTACCTATTTCATCTGCTACGACAAAGCGTATACATGATTGCCCCCTGACTTCTCGGGCACATGTTTTGTTTCTTTCCTGTTGCCTCCCACTTTTTCAGCTACGGCAGATTACCATAAGACGAGAGTTGCTAGAGGTGTCTTCAGCAAGGAAGATACCGCAAGGCAAGAGTTGGGAGATTTCTTTAAGCGTTTTCTGCCGTTCTGGGGACCAATGGCTAACAGCAGGAACATTCGCCAGTTGACGAGAGTGGTTGAGTCCAACGTAGTCGAAACTGCCGGTGCCCTTAGTAATTTGACTGTTTAGCTCCAGTCGGATCGACTTATGACACTTCAGAATAGAGTTGCTCTTGATGTCATACTTGCAGACAGAGGTGGAGTGTGTAAACTAATTCAATCGAGCTGCTGCGTTTTCATTCCAGACAACGCTCCGACAGTCTTCCAGGTCATTTCCAGATTACATAAGATCTCTGTGCATATAGACAAAGGAGATTGGTCGTTGATTGGATGGTTTTGGGGATTGATATCCATGTGGGGATGGAAGATTCTGATGGTCATTGGAATGATCTTAGCTATCCTTTTTCTGTTCTGTCTCTGTGTACAGTGTGCTCCTGCTATTTGTGGCCTCTGTGCTACTTTGTGTGCTAGGAGACCTGTCCAGAGAAAGGTACTAAGTACTAGGATGATGCTACAGCAACATATCAATGATCTGATGAACATAGACCTAGATTCAGACTGACATGGGTTTGGGTTTATTGCCTATGTAAGGGCAAAAGGAGGGTCTGTAGTTCCGTAGTTCGTGGGTCCGTATTTCATAGATTTTGAACCCGTTCCATAAAGGTCGTCGGATATAGACGATTTTGGTGTCAGCAGACCGCAAATCACGAGTGCGGTGTGTACGAGTGTTTTCGTCTTAATCGATCAATGAGAGCACTACGTATTCGGGGATTTCGTCTGAACCCTCTGGTTCCATTTTGTGTACGGCAGCCATTTTGTGTGGTTGCCCTCACATAGGCCGATGACTGCGGCCGAACGAGTCCTTGGAACACGTACACCTTAGCTGACTCTTGTTTGACCTGGCCGAACTGACTCCCTTGCCCGAGGCTGACCTCGCTGAGCCAGTTCCTTGTTAAGCAGCTGGTCAGATAAGGATCAAAGAGCAGGACATTGCTGAGTTTATGGTACACTGCACCCACCCTTCTATCTTGTTTCTCATCTTTTTCTGTTCCTTCCTTTATGGCTTAATCACTGATTTGGTTTGAGGTTTTATGATGGGTTTGTCCGGCCTGATCGAACGGGATACTAAAATGTGCTTGGTCATTTCTGGTGGGCTGGACAACGGAAAATGGAATTGTCGTCATGCGCTACTTTTGAAATGTCACGATCTTATTGGACAGTTTGTATGTAATCGATGCTAGCCTGGAATGTGATTTTTGGCATAAAAGACCATGCTCCGCTCATTGAATTTGTGCAGTCTCTAGCGAACCACCCGTGTTGTGCTTCGTAGACCTCTGTTCCTGGTTGCAGCCAATAAACTTTGGTCTTTGACATCATCAAGAAGTGTCCCGTGTCTCTGTGTGCCGAGGCAGGGGAATCTGAAGACATCGAGCGTTATCCCTGGCACTGCTGGGTTCTAAAACCCGGTTCTTCAGGCCGATGCAGGTACGCACGGTGTGGCAGGCGGGGCAAGGGGGAATGTCAATAGATGGCAAAATAGGAGTTATTTATTAATTTTGTTTTCCCTATGCCATTGTCTGTTGACATAACACCCCTGTCTGCCCCACTGCAAATTC